>NC_079435.1:56383796-56433796 GCF_903798145.1 Danio aesculapii | reverse complement strand
AGGCCATGTTAAACACCAGCTGTTCATCACAGCTGATGAGACTCACACACACAGCTGAGACTTGTGATGACTGATCATTCAGACTATTTATACACCACACATACACTAGTTTAGTACGGAGTCATTGTAGTTGATTTCCTAGCATCTTGTTGTTTAGCCTGGTTTTTGACTTTAGCCTTGTTTATTGTTTGATCCTGTTTGCCACTTATTTTTGACCTTATGCCAGTTTTTTGACTACATTTTTGGATTGCCCTTTTTGTACCAGCCACTTCTGTTTATCCCTGTTGTGCTTAAATATAATCTTATTTTACCTGCACTTGGATCCTCATCTCTATTGCTTTGATCTCCACTCGTGACAAGATTAAATTCAACTTTACTGTCATTACACATGTACAAGCACGAAATGCAGTTTCGGTCTAACCAGCAGTGCAATAGCAGCAAGTGCAGGATACAGGTATAAGTTATAAAGTGCAGTTATAGCAAAACTATGATGATATTTACAGATGGATGTACTATAACATTATATACAGGTTGTATTAGCTATGAACAGAGATTTACAATAAATAAATATATGTACAGGATGCTATTAATAATCAGAAGTGTGCAGATAGATAAACATAGTTACAAATGTACATGCACAGTGGGTGTGTATATGATTACAAATGTGCAATGTAGTACAATGGATATGGCAAATTTAAATGTGCAAATGTTAAATAACGCAGTGATTGTGAGGAGATTAAGTTAGAGGAGAGTGGGGGGGGGGCGTATTGGGGGGCAAAAGAGTGTAATAAATTATTAAACTATAAATTTAAAAATAATAAATTATTATTATTGTTATTATTATTACTATTAAAACATTATTATTATTATTAAAACATTATTATTATTATTATTATTATTATTATTATTAAAACATTATTATTATTAAAACATTATTATTAAAACATTATTAGTATTATTATTATTATTATTATTATTATTATTATTATTATTATTATTATTATTATTAAAACATTATTATTGTTATTATTATTATTATTATTATTATTATTATTATTATTATTATTATTATTATTATTAAAACAGTATTATTATTATTATTATTATTATTATTAAAACAGTATTATTATTATTAGTATTATTATTATTATTATTATTATTATTATTATTATTATTAATAAAACATTATTATTATTATTATTATTATTATTATTATTATTATTATTATTAAAACATTATTATTGTTATTATTATTATTATTATTATTATTATTATTATTATTATTATTATTATTATTATTATTATAAGAACAATAAAAAAGAGTTAGTATTATTAGTTTTATAGTGTATGGGAATATGACAGAGCTGAGTGATGCGTTCATGTTGTCAGTCACGCTGTCTGCTGGTGCAATGTGTAACTCAAGAGCTGTTTTTAATAGCTACATCTTAATTATTTTATTGTTTGTCATTTTTCATCAGTGACCTCCTTTATTCTGCAGTGATTGGAATTTTTACATTTCTCACAGCAGATATTGCCTGCGGGTGATTGCTTCTGAAATTGGTTTAAAAATATCCCTGAAGAGGTGTTGGAAATCTGGTGACCTGTTTGTTCTCATTTTAATGCAGTGCACGTGCTACGCTGAAAAAAGAAAAATCATTTTATTTTACAGTGCAAATGTCTCTTCAATGCAGAAAACAGACTGATTCATGGAATCCATTGATAAAACTAAAATATTACAGTAGCTGTAATGTACTGTTGCACCACTGCACTTGGCATATAAAGTATAAATATTAAGTAAAAAAAAAAGTAAATACATTTATCAAATGTCTATTGACAGTTTAAGTTATCTGCTCATATTGTCATATCTGTTTACTTGATGTTAAAATGCTACACTGAAAAATATGATTTCTGCATCATCTGATTAATATTCAATTATCCATGTGAGCAAAATTACATAAAATTAGCAGTAAACGGTTTGTTAAATATGATACGTAATAACTTTTCACATTTGTTGTGAGCTGCAGGCTTTACACTTTCATGTGTCAAGAGTATTCGTCTTGTATTTTAATGCATATCAATGTAGTCCTTCATTTAGAGAAGATTTTCTTTTAATCGACGTAAGGAATAACCGCATAAATTAATTTTGCATCAAAAAAGCATTTTGATATCTGTAAAGGTGTCTTCAACTTTTGCAAAACATCAAATCACTGTCATATAACGTGGTCAAAACATGTGCATGGCTGCATAAATTATTATCCTTTTTTAAAAAAGTCGAATATTGTGCATATGAGTTTGTATCTAAAGTTCATATCAGAATCTCTTTGAACCACCAGGTGGCAGTCTTTGTACTTTTATTTCAGAGTGAAGATTGCATAAGTTTTAATGACATACATTTTTTATCTTTTTATATATAATTAAAAGTATATATTTACTATTTTCCCAAGTGTATATAACTACTGTAAGAAAATATCAGAATTCGGTTCATACTTTTAGTATTACCTTTGCTCGAAATGACCCGATCCAATTCTGTTTATATGAAATGAACCTGCTTCTGAGTAGGTTTGAGCTACCAGACGTGTTACTATGACAACAAGTCTCAGATGAGTTTTGAAGAACTTTTGAAGAACCTGGATCGTGTCAAATCGTCAATTTCCAAATCCAGCTTATTGAGTAATCCACATACGAAGAACAGACCCCAGTTCTAGAAAGCGGGTAAAACAAAAACAGAAGCCAAAATAAATACTTTCTAAAATGAGTTCTCATTAATTCCTGAATCCTGAAATGTGCATAAGGCCATGTTTATGGTCTTCGTTTGCAATGTCTACTTTGACCAACAGACACTATAGATGGAGCAGAGAAAAAGTTGGATTTCTATAGTTGATATGAATGAAGGATTTAATTAATTAATGAATGAATGAATATACAAAATGGATGGATGAATAGATGGATGGATTTGGATAAATGGATTAATTTAATTTATTGATTAACATTAAATGAAATAATTAATTAAATGTATTAGTTTAAATTAAATAATTAATCGAATGAATGAATGAATGAATGAATGAATGAATGAATGAATGAAATGTGTCAATTAAAAATTTATGAATTAAAGACATGTATCAATTAAAATTAAATGATTGAATAAATGAAGGAATGAATGAATGTTACCAATTAAAATTAAATGAATGAAGGAAAGAATGAAATTAATTTATCTATTAAAATTGAATGAATGAATGAAATGTATCAATTAAAATTATATAAATAACTAAAAGAAATATATCAATTAAAATATAATGAATGAATAAATGAATTAATAAAATAAATGTATCAATTAATGAATGATTGAATGAATAAATTAAATTTATAATTAATATAATTAAATTAATTAATTTAATATAATTATTATATAATTATTACCAAACCTGTTACTATGACAACAAGTCTCAGATGAGTTTTGAAGAACTAAACGATCCTGGATCGTGTCAAATCGTCAATTTCCAAATCCAGCTTATTGAGTAATCTACGTACGAAGAACAGACCCCAGTTCTAGAAAGCGGGTAAAACAAAAACAGAAGCCAAAATAAATAAAGTAAACAAGTAAATAACACGGTGAGAATGTGGTAAAATTTGAAAATGTGGTAAAAATCAGGCGAGGGCTTTTCTTTTTCTAGATTGCTTTTTAAAACTGTCAGTTGGGTTTAGGGAAGTGGGTGAACGGGTCAGTCGGTGCCTATGACAACCCTATTGGTTGAGTTTATGGAAGAAGGAGGGTGGGTCTCCGGGGATGTATTTCATGTTCTCCAGAAACGTATATATCGGTACGTTTTCAGAATGAGCCTGGGTTGCATAATAACATGAGCTCCTCAAAAAAAACACTGAAAGATTTCCTGGTCCTGTTTTCTCCTTAAAAAATATCCCATTTCTGAAAGATTTGCATGAGACTATTTATAGCCCCCCTAATGTTACTTTCTAGCCTTTTTTAGGGAGGGCTATTTTGAATATTTCATAAGCAGCCAGTATGTCCTGATAATAGCGCTGTCAAACATCGGCAAGACGATAAGCTGGCATGCAAATCTCTGGGATGTAAACCGAGGAGACAGATTTGATGAAACCCTCAATAGCATGCAAATACAGCACGAGAACAACAGCCCCCCTCGAGAGACCCTGCCGCTGACTCACGGCTGATTTCCTTCCATTAGATACGCTCACGATAAGAGACCTCTGTGTTTGCAGGCCGAGACCGTCCGACTGTTTCTGCCGCCGAGGTTTGTGTCGCTCAGATGCTTGTTTCGTCAATGACAGCGTTGCATTTGTTGAGCCATTAAAAGACCATCGGCAGAATTAGTCCATGCCCTTATGGATTCGGGCTCCCTGCTAAGTCGGCTTAACAAAACACATTTAAAAATCCAATCTACAGCTTCCAGAACCACATTTCTTCGATCCAAAAGCATTGATGTTTTAATGCAATCACATTTGCCTTTTGAGCACACTCTGGGAGATTAATGCACATGTCATAATGAAGGAGAGCGGAGACATAATGTAAAAAAACATGGAGACAATTTTCATTTTGTATGTTTAACTTACAATAACGTGCAAGGTTGAGCCTCCACTGCACAGCCGACATGACAATAAAAGGTTTAACGCTTTGTCGGATAGTGTGAAAAGTCTCTAGTTGTGAAAGCAAATGTGAAAGTAAAGATCAGATTGATTGTGGCCCAAAAGTGACACAGAACTTTCTAAAATGAGTTCTCATTAATTCCTGAATCAACCTACATATGTTTGGGAGAAATGTGCATGAGGCCATGTTTATGGTCTTCGTTTGCAATGTCTACTTTGACCAACAGACACTATAGATGGAGCAGAGAAAAAGTTGGATTTCTATAGTTGATATGAATGAATGATTTAATTAATTAATGAATTAAAGAATGAATATACAAAATGGATGGATGAATCGATGGATGGATTTGGATAAATGGATGAATTTAATTAATTGATTAAAATTAAATGAAATAATTAATTAAATTTATTAGTTCAAATTAAATAATTAATCGAATGAATGAATGAATGAAATGTGTCAATTAAAAAAATTATGAATTAAAGAAATGTATCAGTTAAAATTAAATGATTGCATAAATGAAGGAATGAATGATTGTTACCAATTAAAATTAAATGAATGAAGGAAAGAATGAAATTAATTTATCTATTAAAATTGAATGAATGAATGAATGAATGAATGAATGAATGAATGGATGAATGAAAGTTATCAATTAAAATTTGATGAATGAATGAAAGTTATCAGATAAATGAATGAATGAATGAAAGTTATCAATTAAAGATAAATGAATGAATGAATGAAAGTTATCAAATAAATGAATCAATAAATGAAAGTTATCAATTAAAATTAAATGAATGAATGAAAGTTATCAATTAAAATTAAATGATGAAATGTATCAATTAAAAGTAAATGAACAAATTAAATGATAAAATTGATCTATTAAAACTAAATGAATGAATAAAATGTATCAATAAAAATAAAGTGAGTGAATTGATGAATTAAAGTTATCAATTAAAGTTAAATGAATGAATGAAGTTAATTTATCAATTAAAATTGAGTTTATTAAATGTATCAATTAAAATTAAATCAATGAATTAATAAAATTGATCTATTAAAACTAAATGAATTAAATGTATCAATTAAAATTAAATACATAAATGAAAGAAATGCATCAATTAAAATTAAATGAATGAATGAATGAAATTTATCGATTAATAAATGAATGAATCAATAATTGTAATTTATCAATTAAATGAATGAATGAATGAAGTTAATTTATCTATTAAATTTGATTGAATGAAATGCATTAATTAAAATTTAATTAATTAATTAATCAAATGGATCAATTAAAATTAAATAAATGAATGAAAGAAATGTGTCAATTAAAATTAAATGAATCTATGAATGAATTAAACTTACTAATTCAATTTAATGAATGAATGAAATTCAACAATTAAATGAATGAATGAATGAAATTCAACAATTAAATGAATAAATGAATTAATTGTATCGGTTAATAAATAAATGAATAAATGAAAAGTATCAATTAAAATTAAATGAATGAATGAATTAATAAAATGTATCAATTAACATTAAATAAATAAATGAAAGAAATGCATCAATTAAAATTAAATGAATGAATGAATAAATGAATGAATGAATGAAATGTATCAATTAAAAATGAATGAATGAAATTTAACAATTAATAAATGAATGAATTAATAAATGAAATGTATCAATTAAAAAATAAATGAATGAATGAAATGTGTCAATTAAAATAAATAATATTTTGTGTTGAATGAATGAATTAAAATAAATAAATAATATTTTGTGTTGACTGTAATGAAAAGAAAATTAAAATGTAATAATTATAAGGTAATCTAAGGACTATTTTAGACTAAGCAATTTTTACATTATAATTAGGGCTTTATACAAAAATAAATAAAAAAATAAATAAATGCAGTTCAGAAAGCATCTGATCAGAGTGAAGTGGATATATTTGCACTTGCTTTGCAATTCACAACTATCATGTAAACTGATGAGCTCATTAAAGTTGCAGTGTAACTATTTTGTCACTAAATTTGGAAGTATAGTATAGAATAGTATAGTATAGTATAGTATAGTATAGTATATTTGAGACAATATATACTATATAGATCCGATTATGTGAGACTATAATTTAAATAAACTGCTTTCTTTTCATGACGCATTACCATTACAGTACAAAATAGCTCTTTCAGCATTGTAAAATTACATAACATTGTATAAGCATGTGTGGGTTCTAGAATGAAAGAGAGCCACTCTGATGCACTTAAACATCACATCCTTTTGATTTATCTGACAAAAACATCCCTTTACATAAATATCCTTCAACAGACAACTTATAAAAAGTCTCTTTTTATGTTCACACATTGTCATATAAATATAATGAAACAATTTCACAGCCATTTCTCATTCAAACGTGCCTTTAACAGATAATGAGTGCTGTACAGTATGCCTAGACAGGCAAAACATGTATAGTCTATGTAAAAAAAAAAAGACTACAGAATGCAACTTCAAATGTGTAGACACAGAAAGCTGTAAGTCACAAACATCAATAAACATCGATACATTCCTTCTTTTCCTCGGGCTGAGTTGTAAAATCAGAAGGAACTCTGAACTCCTCAGTGTAATTGATCAAAGTTGTTGCTATATTGTTGGTTGCTTTACTGATTTTTTCTCTTATCTCACTGTCATCTAATCAAATGTTGTTTTGATCATAATCCTGTCCATTAGCACTCTAATTCACATCAACATATAGCTAAAAGCACAGTTTCTAATGGAAAAGGTCAGGGTGAACAATAAAACAGCTCAGTATCTGCATATGTATGCATAATTATATTGTTTTTTGTTTGTTTGGGTGCTTGTTTTTAAGTAATGTAGTTTTGCTGCATCATTCTTCTCATCTTTGTTTGATAAAATCGAGACCATTGAGGCCTGTTTGATTTCATTCATTCATTTTGTTTTGGGCTTAGTCCCTTTATTAATCCGGGGTCCCCACAGCGGAATGAACCGCCAACTTATCCAGCACATGTTTTTTTTCCTATAATATTTTTCTTCTGGAGAAAGTCTTATTGTTTTATTTTGGCTTGATTAAAGGTCAATATTATTCAACCCAGGCTCATTCTGAAAACGTACCGCTATATACATTTCTGGAGAGTGCCAAATACATCCCAGGAGGTAAGTTTTTTGCAGTTTTTGTTTTCAAGAATCCACCAGAGGCTGAAGAGTGCGCTTTTTCGGATCTCGGAGATTTCTCGTGAGTGCCATTAGCGCCTGCTGTTCTCGCATAAATCCACCAGAGGCCGCTGTTGACTGACTGACTGACAGATCCACTCACCCACGCTCCCCCTTCACTAAACACAAGCAATTGTGTTTTCAAAAGCACTGATTGGCTAGCCCACCCTTTTCCCTGAACTCAACCGACAGTTTTAAAAAGCAAATGAAAAAAGAAAAGCCTTCGTCTGATTTTTATTACGTTTTCAGATTTTACCACATTCTTACCCTGTTATTTGCTTGCTTATTAAAATTTTTTGGCTTTTGTTTTTGTCTTACCTGCTTTCTGGAACTGTTCTTCACCGGACTTGAACCCCATCGTTGTGGTCAACTCCTCTCCACGTCACAACTTCGCCAACGTACAGTAGAGATCAGAATTATTAGCCCCCTTTGATTTTTTTTTTTTTCTTTCTTCTTTTAAATATTTCCCAGATGATGTTTAACAGAGCAAAGAAAGTTTCACAGTATGTGTGATAGTATTTTTTCTTCTGGAGAAAGTCTTATTTGTTTTATTTCAGCTAGAATAAAAGCAGTTTTAAATGTAAAAAAAAAAACATTTTAAGGTTAAAATTATTCACCCCTTTAAGCTATATATATTTTTTCGATAGTCTACAGAACAAACCATCAATATACAATAAGCTGCCTAATTACCATAAAGTATCTAGTTAACCTAATTAACCGAGTTAAGCCTTTAAATGTCACTTTAAGCTGTATAGAAGTGTCTTGAAAAATATCTAGTCAAATATTATTTACTGTCATCATGACAAAGATCAAATAAAGCAGTTATTAGAAATTAGTTATTAAAACTATGTTTAGAAATGTGTTGAAAAAAATCTTCTCTCTGTTAAACAGAAATTAGGGAAAAAATAAGCAGGGGGGGCTAATAATCCAGGGGGTTTATAATTATGACTTCAACTTATTGTGACATCTTCAATCAGTGACAACAGGAGTTAACATTGAGAGACTACGGTCAAAAAAAGTGAGACCGCCACCCTGCCACCCTGTTCACAGAGACACTAAAGCCTGAAAACTTTCTCCCTTTTGTTTTTCTTGCCTTCTTTTGAATCGCAGATTTAAGGATATGAATGCATTGCATGTCAAATGATGTGGGCGAGAGATGAAAGAAACCGATATTAGAAATAGATGAAGAAACTTGCATGGATTTGCTGGAAACTGAAGCGCAGATTCAAAGAAGAGGGAAAGGGAACATCATGATCTTTTTGATGCAACAAAAGAAGTGCATTTGAATATGCCTCAAATCATATATTTAGGAACCCCACATTACACTGATGCCATTGTAAACCTCTTGTTGTTTAATCTGTCAAAGATAAAATCTGAATTATTTAAGCAGCAGCTTTCCCATTTACCAATGTTAATTATAACAAATACTTCTTAAGTGATGTTTAACAGACCAAAGACATTTCCAAAGTATTTTCTACAATATAATAATAACAATAATACTATACAATTACTAGCTCTCCTGAATTATTATTAGTCATCGTCAACCACCCCCCCCCCCCCCGCCCCCCAAATATTTTTCCCCAATTTCTAAACCTAATAGATTTAATGTCTAATTTCTTATAACTGATTTATTTTATCTTTACCACGATGACAGTTCATCACTGTCAAGATACTAGTATTCAGCTTAAAGTTCCATTTAAAGGCTTAGGTTAATTAGGCAAGTTAGGGTAGTTAGGCAAGTCATTGTATAATGGTTTGTTCTGTAGACCAGAGTTTCCCAACCCTGTTCCTGAAGGCACACCAACAGTACACATTTTCATTCTCTTCCTAATCAAACACACCTGAAACAACTCATCAGATCATTAGAAGAGACTCCAAAACCTGAAGTTAATGGGTCAAATGAGGGAGACATCCAAAATATGAACTGTTGGTGTGCCTCCAGGAACAGGGTTGGGAAACACTGCTGTAGACTATCAATATATATATATATATATATATATATATATATATATATATATATATATATATATATATATATATATATATATATATATATATATTGCATAAGGGGGCTTTTTACAAAAAACAAAGCTGCTTTTATTCTAGCTGAAATAAAACAAATAAGACTTTCTCCAGAAGAAAAAATATAGAAAAAACTGTTTAAAAAAATCCCTTCCTCTGTTAAACATCATTTGGGAAACATTTGAAAGGGAAAGAAAATTTTAAATAAGTTTTGGGGCAAAATTTGATTTGGTAAATTGTAATAAAATTTGAGCTAGTAATATTAATCTCAAACTAAATATTATGTGGTACAAAAAATGCTAGAATAACATAAATCACACAGATATTGTTGAAATTAATTGCATTTAGTAGTAAAGCATCATCAGCGTATCAGTGTTTGCTTTGTATAAAACCAGGTTTAACTCAACTTATTCCATAAATAAAATTCATTTGAAAATATTAAAGAAGCCTATTTGGGCTGCATGGTTTAGCAGTGGGTTGATGGGTTGCAGCTGGAAGGGCTGTAAAACAACTTATCCAGCATATGTCGCTGTGGCGTCCCCAGATTAACAGAGGGACTAAGCTGAAAATAAAATGAATGAATGAATGAAAGAAGCCTATTTCAAATAGCCAACCTTAAATACTATGATCACCAAAGTTAGTTCTTATGAGGATACAGAATTAAATGAATTAAAGTATCATTATATACACTATTTAGAGGAGTCGAATGACTTAAAGTGGCACCACACAAACCAACTGGAGTATGAAGCAAAAGTAGTAGTTTAGTAATCTAAAGATTTTTTTCCACTGTATTTTATATATTTTTGGGGGATTTAAAAGTTTCCATGGTTGTTAAAGGTACTTCATGGAACATGTTTTGTTCTCCAGGGAACTATTTTAATAATCTAAGTCAGAGGTTCTCAATCTCGGTCCTGGAGGTGCGGTAACCTGCAGAGTTTAGCTCCAACCCCAATCAGACACACCTGGGCTAGCTAACCAAGCTCTTACTAGGCTTTCTAGAAACATCCTTGCTGGTGTGTTAAGGCTAGTGGGAGCTCAAATCTGCAGTACACAAGACCTCCAGGACTGACTTTGAGAACCCAAGATAATAATACATATTTTTTCCACCATAAATTTAATTTCAATCCAGGCTTGTTTTGAAAATGTACCCTTATATTCATTTCTGGAGTGCGCCAAATACGTCCCAGGAGCTACGTTTTTTTGCAATTTTTGTTTCGCGAATCCACCAGACGCTGCTGTGTATGCTTCTTGAGATCTCAAGTTTCTCTCACGAGTGCCATTCACACCTGCTGTTCTCGCGTAAATCCACCAGAGACTGCTGTTGACTGACTGACTGACCGATTGACTGACCTACCCTCCTCCTTCCCTAAACCCAACCAATAGTGTTTCCAAAGCACCGATTGACCAGCGCCTACCCACTACCCTTAACCCAACTGACAGTTTTAAAAAGCAATGTAAAAAAAGAAAAGCCTTCGTCTGAGTTTTTTTTTTAGATTTTACCACATTTTCACCCTGTTATTTGCTTTCTGGAACCGATCTTTTTTTTTTTTCGAATTTGCGACATTTACATCCTATTTTAAGACTTCAGCTGCCGTAAACACGGTTACAGGGTAAAGAATTGACTTTTCTTAAATGTCTCCTTTTTGTCCACAGATAAAACAATACTAAAAGGGTTTGGAATGATTCAATTCATCAGGGTAAGTTACTATAGAATTACTAATATATTATACGAGGCAGATGCAAATGCACTTCCTTTGTTACATCGCAATGTTCTCTCTCTCTCTTCTTTGAGTCTGAGCGTCTGTTTCCATCACTTCCATGCAAGTTTCTCCATCTATTTATAATATCGGATTCTTTCATCTCTCGCCCACATCATTTGACAAGCGATGCATCCTTAAATCCAGCATTCAAAAGAAGGCAGGAGAAACAAACGATGGAAAGTTTTCAGGCTCATTTGTGATGTTCTCCGTGAACGGGGCGTCAGGGTGGCGTTCTCGCTTTCTTCACTGTAGTCTCTCAAGGTTAACTCCCGTTATCCGTCTATGCCTCCCTTGTCACTGATTGAAGATGTGATGCAGCCAGGGAAACCAGCTTGCCGTTGCTTAGCAACTGCAGCAGAAGCAGCAACGGGCGAAAGGATGCATAGAGGCCTTCCCCCCCCTCCTTCTTAACTACTGGCTCCAAGGTAAGAAGACTGCAATGAAAGGGACTCGAGCAGAGAGAAACTGAATATTTCAAAGTCCATGATCCAATTAGGGATGTCTGTGCTGTGTATATAATTAATGCGAAAGTAGCAAAGCAACAGAGAGTGAAATATTTGGCGGCTTAGATTGGTTCTCTCAGGTATAGTGCATCATGCTTTAGGACTCGTAATCCCAGCGAGAGCCGCGAAGAAACAGCAGCTTTTTCAAAAATAGATGATAAAACATCTAGGTCAGAACACAAACTTCTGCATTGATATGAAAGCGCTCCGGGAACCATTCGCTCGGGTCCATCTTTTCAAGGTTACCCGGCTGTATCGCTCTCACCCGGCTGTAAACTGTGGACCTGACACAAAGGACAAACGATCATCAATTGTTTCAAAATAAAGAATATATAATAAAATAAAAAATAGAATAAATAAAAGTAGGTGACGCAGTGGCGCAGTAGGTAGTGCTGTCGCCTTACAGCAAGAAGGTCGCTGGTTCGAGCCTCGGCTGGGTCAGTTGGCGTTTCTGTGTGGAGTTTGCATATTCTCCCTGCATTCGCGTGGGGAGTGCTCTGGTTTCCCTCACAGTCCAAAGACATGCGGGACAGGTGAATTGGGAAGGCTAAATTGTCCATAGTGTATGTGTGTGAATGAGTGTGTATGGATGTTTCCCAGATATGGGTTGCAGTTGGAAGGGCATCCGCTGCGTAAAACATGTGCAAGATAAGTTGGCGGTTCATTACGCTGTGGCGACCCCGGATTAATAAAGGGACTAAGCCGAAAAGAAAATGAATGAATGATTAATAAAATAATTGTATTTCTTAGTTTCAGAGCGAATAAAAAAGTGATCTCTGATCTCTTCCCGTCAAGGCTAGCATTACGCTGGGCGGCCTTGAAGGCTCCAGGCAACAACATAAGTACTTTTTCCAGCTGAAGTAGCTTTTAGCAGTGCTGTCAACAGTTGGTGAACTGTTCGGAAAACAGAGCACAAACAAGGCCGAGAAATGACATCCTAATCAGTCAACACAGGATGATTCAAAGCATGACTTTTTATAGAACATGTTCAGGAAGATGACCTGCGTTGTCCTTATAAAGTGCGCCATAATATACAGTTGAAGTCAGAATTGTTAGCCCCCCTGAATTATTAGCCCACCTGTTTATTTTTTATTTATTTTTATTTTTTTATTTTTTCTTCAACACATTTCTAAACATAATAGTTTTAATAACTCATTTCTGATAACTGATTTCTTTTATCTTTGCCATGATGACAGTAAATAATATTTGACTAGATATTTTTCAAGACACTTCTATACAGCTTAAAGTGACATTTAAAGGCTTAACTAGGTTAATTAGGTAAAGTAGGCAGGTTAGGGTAATTAGGCAAGTTATTGTATAATGATGGTTTGTTCTGAAGACTATTGAAAATATATATATAGCTTAAAGGGTTTAATAATTTTCACCTTATAATGGTGTTTAAAAAATTAAAAACTGCTTTTATTCTAGCCGAAATAAAACAAACAAGATTTATTCCGGAAGAAGAAATATTATCAGACATACTGTGAAAATTTCCTTGCTCTGTAAACATCATTTAGGAAATATTTAAAAAAGAAAACAAAATTCAAAAGGGGGCTAATAATTATGACTTCAACTGTATGTATGGGAGGTTTTTTTTAAAGGTGACTTGAAGGCTTATATTGAGATACTAGTTTAAAATATAGAATATTTATTTATTTTTTTATTTTTTTATCTGGGGTTCAAACTCAAGTTTGAACCAAGTTTATGAAACAATGTGTTCAGTCTTATCGTCTTAGCATGTATATAATAAATAAGCAATTAACGAATTGTTCACTAAAGTTGTTTGTTGTACACTGAAAACAGGAGTGAATTCTGAACACACACTAAGTCATTCATTTATTCATTAATTTTCTTTCGACTTAGTCTCGACTTAGGGTCACTACAGTGGAATGAACCGCCAATTGCGGATGCCATTCCAGCTGCAACCCAGTACTGGGAAACATCAATACACTCTCACATTCACACACATACACTACAGCCAGTTTAGTTTATTTAATTGTGTGGGGCACATGATGGCTTAGTGGTTAGCACTGTCTGGGACGAGCCCCGACTGGGTCAGTTGGCATTTCTGTGTGGAGTTTGCATGTTCTCCCCTTGTTGACACCTTGAGGAAATATCTGAAAAACAAATTCAAAGGAGGGCGAATAATTTTGACTTCAACTATATATAATATGTTTATTCATTGTCATTGTGGTATTTCTGTTCTGATTTCATGCTGCTTTAAATAAACAATAGTTTTATCACATTACTAAGAGTCTAATGAGAATCACTAAAATGTCCAGACGCATTACTGTTAATGAGAAGTTCGTTAGGTTGTGCTGAATGTGCTTAATTGACATGAAAATAATGCAAATGATACCAATGGTCCTAAAAATAGCCTTTATTTATTTCATTTTTCGCAAAACACAACTCCTTTTCTTTAAACTTTTGGCTTGAAGCACAACTCGGATGTGATTTTGTAAGATTTACCCCTTTATCGCAGCTTTTTTCTGCTACTGTATGTATTATACAGAGCAGTGAAATGGAGTAATTGCACCTCAGGTTGAAACATAAATCCCCGAGCCATCTGTCTGCTCCGGCCTTTCCATTCACCGCATAAAGTTACTCTCAGGGCTTTTCTCCAAAGCTGTCTGAAAAGCTCGCTAGCTTCTCCTCAGATACCTAGCGAGACCCTTATGGGGCCGTGCATTACAGACAGGTGTGAAACCTCTGCTGACTGGAGAAGCGCTTCGCGGAGCCAAGTCTGAATGTTCTTATTAACTTGCTCAGTCAGTCGTAACCTCCTCGCACAAAGGGATACTGCTGTCGGGAGGTGGAGAGACGGGAAACAACTAATGATACACAGAGCAAAGAGACTCCGCTGTGATAGATGTAATTGTGCATGCGGTAAACTATTGTGCGTGGAGAACATCAAACTCTGACCTTAGTGCAGATGAGGAGGAGGAAACTAGCGGCTCGTGTAGCAGGTCATGCAACCTTTTATCATTTTTATTTTTTTTTTTTTTGGGTGTTTGACAAGCATATCAAGTGGCCATGCGGTATTGTGGAGAGGAGAGGAAGCATCTGAGGTCTGGCTTTGTGTATTAGAATTTTAGGATTACAGGGTGTCCGTTGATCATTAAAAAGTCTTAAATTCCATAATATTAAGGTAATTAGACTTAAATGGCACCTACTGTATGATGAAAATCATCTTTTAAGCTGTTTGGACAGAACTGTGTGTAGGTATAGTGTGTCCACAGTCATACTGGAGTGATAGAAACACAAGCCTCCTTTTTTTAATTTCTGATGTTAAAATAGGTTCTAAATCCCTGCAATTTTGAGGCCCACCGCAATGTGATGTAGAAGTGCGGTTTTCCCTCCTACCGATTTGATTGACAGATGCGTATTCATATGTCTTCATAGTAACGCGTAAGTATAATCATATACACAAGACAGCACGTGCGCAAAGCAACTGGGATGAGTGTAAAACCCCAGTGAATAAAAGGCCAATCGGAACAAAATAGACCGTTGCATTACTCACAGAGCTCATTAATATTCATGACTGATCCAAATATGGTCAATGTGGACCTTCTGATTGTAGGGGTATTTTCAAATGAGTAGCAAATGAGCATATGAAACCATTTTGAGAGAATAATTTTACCCAAGCCATAAACATAAACTATGTAGATATCGGAAAACAATTTCAATTATTTAAATAATGTAGTATATGGCACCTTTTTGTTTTGTTTTGTTTTGTTTTAACAATGCCATAAGAAAAAAAAAAGAGAAGAAATAGCAATACAGAAAAGACAGCAATGTGCATGAATAAAAACGGCTTGTACGTACGTAAATAAATAAGTACGGGAAAGTAATTTTCCCCATTATCTTCATTATTTTATTTTATTTTATTAATTATTATTATTTTTTATTTTATTTTATTTTTATTCTTTTATTATTTCTTTTCTATTTTATTTTATTTTTCATTAATTATATTTTATTTTAACAATGTCATAAAAACAATGAAAATAATACAAATAAAAAAAAAATAATGTGTGTAAATAAGTACGTATAGTAAATAAATAAATACATATGCTCCGCAAGTAAATAAATAGGAACAGTAAATAAATGTTTAAGTAAACCAGTAAATAAGTAAATAAATCAGTAAATATTTATTTTATTTTATTTTGACAAATAAACTGAACTGATTTAAGTAAATAAATAAATACAAATAGTACATGAATAAATAAAGAACAGTAAATTAATGTGAAAGTAAATAAGTTAATAAATAAATCAGTAAATATTTTATTTTATTTTATTTTATTTTATTTTATTTTATTTTATTTTATTTTATTTTATTTTATTTTATTTTATTTTATTTATCAACTGACAAGCCAAACTTCATGGCAAGTAAACTCCTATACCTAACATAGTCCAACTCAAGACAGGACAACAATAAAATTTAGACTTTACTGTATTCTGGTCAGGAACTACCCATTAACCATCGGAGACAATGCAAAGCAACCAATCAAAGTATGTTTTGTTTATATACTCCGAAGCAGAATTATGCAAAATGCATTACAGGAAGCCACAGCAAAAGAAAATTACACCGGCAACACAAAACGACAGTCCGTTTAATTAAGACCTGCGTCTGGAATTTCAAAGAGCTCCATTGTTTGCGGTCTTTCTTCAATTCTTTACAGTCATTTCAAGCATTTAAAACTGACTGTAGATGTTTGAAAACTTTGATCAATGAGCCATTCTGTTGGTTTACACAAATGAGACGCTACCAGACAAATAATTCCATGTGAGCGCTTTAGAGAGAAAGTGTTTAACAATCTTCGACTTGTCACAAACGTTCCGTGATGATGAACGCATAATGTTAATATACTTTTGTTCCTTGTTACCGAATTGAAATAATTTGGTCTCATTTCCAGAAATTATGTTTGCAAAGCACATAGGAGGTCGCCAGCCGAGTGTGAAACTCACAGAGACTGAGCTGATTGAGCTGAGAGAATTCGTCTCACTGTTGCTGAATTACAAATGAATGTTGAATAAAAAATGTATTTGTTGGATTAAAATGTCCGCGCACACACACACACACACACACACACACCCACACACACATTAATCTTCTTTGTGAATTCCTAGGGGTTCTAATTTCGCACTCTATAAAACAGCTAGAAGACGACTGCATAAACATCTTTATTTTATTATTCACTGTGATTTTTAGTGTACTTTGAGAGAGACCCTTTGCAGTTTCACTTTAATTTGCAAAACAAAAAGAAAACAATGCACATCTGATATTAGAGACACTGCATTTCCCTGAAAAAAAGATTTGTGAGGAGAGATTTCATTAGATGTTTGCGTAAATTGTATATATTGTCATATTTATTTCAATTGGTGAGCTTAATTAAGTAAAATAAATGGATAATAACACTTTTGTTTAATTTAAGTTGCTTGGATTTGACTTTTTAGCATTGAAATGTTTAGTAAGCACAGCAAGAAGGTCGCTGGTTCGAGCCTCGGCTGGGTGAGTTGGCATTTCTGGGTGGAGTTCGCATGTTCTCCCTGTGTTCGCATTGGTTTCCTCCGGGTGCTCCGGTTTCCCCCACAAGTCCAAAGACATGGGGTATATGTGAATTGGGTAAGCTAAATTGTCTGTAGTGTATGAGTGTGTGTGTGTGTGTGTGGATGTTTCCCAGTGATGGGTTGCAGCCGGAAGGGCATCCGCTGTGTAAAACATATTATGGATAAGTTGGCGGTCCATTCAGCTGTGGCGACCCCAGATTAATAAAGGGACTAAGCCGAAAAGAAAATGAATGATTGAATGACTGTTTAGTAAGCAGTTTTGGAAACAAAAGGTTTCATTCGTTGCAGTAGTTAGCGGCAGTTGTCAACGTGAGCAATAATACTACAGTTAATGCATTAATTAACTAACATAACATTGTCCTTTAGGTTTTTGCAATATTTATTCATCTTTATCAATCATAAGGGTCCAATAAATAATGTTTAGGGGTAATGTTAACTTTTTTTTGTGTGTGTTTTTTTTATGCCAAATGATGGCTTGCAGGCTGTTAGTACATAGTTCTTGTTTTAGTTATCATCCTGAAAATTCAGCTTTGTGATCACATATTAAAATAAACAAGTAGAGCAGTAAATATGTAAGTAAGTAAGTGAATAGGTAAATAAGAAAATAAATACCGTAAGTAAATCAGAAAATAAGTAAATAGGCATGTAAATAAGTATATAAGAATGACTGTAAGTAAACAAGCGAATAAGTAAATATATAAGTAAACAAATAAATGAATAAATAAATATGTAAATAAATAAATAAATAAATAAATGAATAAATAAATAAATAAATTTGTATTTTAAGAGTAAATGTTTCACCTTCAGCCAGTTTTGGGTATACGCTGTTAAAATATATATATTCATGGTTCCATGAAGAATCTTTAACACCTTTTTTCCACAAAAGGTTCTTGGATGGAAATGGGTTCTTTAGATTATTAAAATATTCTTCACTCAATAAAATAAATGGTTCTTTCATTAATTTTCAGTTTTTTGGGGCAGCATCACTATGAAACCCCCCTATTGTTTTTGTGGCAACCTTACTTTTGAGTGTGAGTATGTATGGAGTACCACTAGGTGTCAAACTAACTTTTGTTTATCTTTTTTATTATCATTATTAAATTAGTGTCAAAAAGCCTTTGTTGGATAAAGCCTAGCGTGGATAATTTTCTGTATATCTAAAACAGTTTTGATAATGGATTCTGTTCATTAACCTAAATATGTATGTACTGTATATTGACAAATTCAATTTAATTCATCTTTATTTCTATAGCGCTTTTACAATTTAGATTGTGTCAAAGCAGCATACTGGAACACAGAATTTCTAGTAAACTGAAACTGTGTCAGTCCAGTTTTCAGAGTTGAAGTTCAGTTTAGTTCAGTTCAGTGTGGTTTAATTTCTATTGCTGAAAGTCCAAATACGGAAGAGCAAATCCCAAAGAACAAACCTCTGGAGCATGAAACTACTTTTTTCTGCTGAAAGTGCATTTTTATGCAAGTAAAATGTTTTTTTGTTTTGTTTTAAATAAAGGTTTTGTCAGTATATAAATGATAAATGTATTATTCTGAATACACAAAAAAGATTGTTTGAATGATTTGAAAAGATTTGGAAGGAATGCAGATATTTTGTATTGTTATCAAATTTCTGAATCCGTACGTAGGGAGTTTTTTCTTTATTTTATTTCTTGAAAACCTTTTTTGGTACTTTTAGTTTAACTATCAATTCTCACTAATAACTAGTGGCTTATTACCTGCCTATTATTAAAATACTATTTATTGTTATGAAATACGCATCCTCTATGATCTTATTCTACATAATACATACTTACATACTACTTAACACCTAAACCTAATAATTATGCCATTTTTTTCTTAATTCATTAATTCATTTATGGTATGAATTGCTTCATGAAACTTTGACCTGTCCTCCAATAACTTTTAATTTTGAAAAGTGTAAAAAAGTGACTTTTTCTTGCTAATGAATGCATGAGACCATCCAAATTAATAAGACATTTGCAGACGACTTATTCCCAATATCGCGACAAGTCCAGAGCATTTTTCAGCGCAAGGCAAAAGAATTGACACACACCCAAAATGAGATGAGATTTGCTCTTCAGTGTTTGGACTCTCAGTAGTGATTTTTAAACCACACTGAACTGAGCTAAACTGAACTGAACTTAAACACTGGAAACTGAACTACACTGTTCCGATTTACTATGACCTTTTATGTGAAGCTGCTTTGACACAATCTACATTTTAAAAGCGCTATACAAATAAAGGTGAATTGAATTGAATTGAATTGAATTGAATTGAATTGAATTGAATTGAATTGAATTGAATTAGATGAGGGACGTCACAGCTACTGACAAGAAACTTAAACATATCGATCACAGTTACTGAAAAAAAATTGCCAAAGCAAAGAAAGGGCATACAATTGCAGAAACTTTGATTTTGCCATCCACAACAGAGATTGCCAAGGAATTATTTGGAGAGGTTAAATCAAAACAACTGGCCAAGATAACATTTTCAATAATACTATCAAACATCGCATCGCAACAATGTCAGAAGACGTGAGGGATCAGCATTGTGCACGACTTGAGGATGATATGCGTTTTGCCCTATCAAAGGGCAATCTCCACGTATTGACCAAATTATTACTCACTGCCAGCGGAAATCCTCACACTGATTGACAAAGCATAACAAATAATATGCAAGTATTAAATTGTGATAGCCTATGTCATTTTTTTCCCTTATACACCAGTGTGAAGACACTATTTTTGTTATTGAATTTTAAATAGAGCCAATTTAAAGGCCAAAAGCTTACATTTTTCAGTTACAAATGGCCTACTGATGTTTAGCTTTAATATTTTACATTAGGCTATTATTTGTATTATATTATTTGCATAAACATATCTAGATTTAGTAATAAACATGCTGTTTGTTTGAAAAAAAATGTTTAGTCATTCGTACTGCAAACATTTATGAGCCATAGGTGGAGTGGAGGCGGGGGCTTACAGGGAAAAGGGCGTCTCATGCAAAAAAAAGGTTGGGAACCACTTTAAGGATTTTTTTATCTTTTCTCCAACAACTTTTCTTTTTGAAAAGTTTAAAAAAGTGACTTTTACTGACATGTGAATGTTATTTATAAACTAATTTCGAGAGGATCCCGCATTTATCATTGTTCACGGCTGGTCTCGCATCAGCTCAAGATTGATTTACCAATCAGATGATTCCTAAGTTGCTATAAATATCCAGAGATTCTTATCTCGGTATCTTCATCTTAAAGAATCCCCCTACCCACCCCTACTCCCCCTTCTTTCTAGATGGGCAACACGGAAGCCCAGTGGTTAGCACTGTTGCCTCACAGCAAGAGTGTCTCTGGTTAAAGTCGCTACTAAACCAGTTGACATTTCTGTGTGGAGTTTGCTCATTCTCCCCGTGCTCATGCGGGTTTACCCCAGGTTCTCCGGTTTCCTCCCACAGTCCATAAAAACACACAAAGTCAATTGAACATACCAAATTGACACCATAGTGTCTTAGGAAGCCGTACATCTCTCCTGAAGCTGTGGTCACACTTGACTTTTCTTCCCATAGACTTCCATTCATACGCACGCGAATGCATCAGACCGGAAACGCAAGGTCATGCGTTAGGTTTCGCAGTTCGCTGCAGTGCAAAGTTCAAGCTTGGTGAACTCTGACCTGCCAAATCGCATCACTTGACTGCGTAAGACCAATCGAGGATCAAAACAGGACCTCTCTGGACAGAAATTTAAAACATGGAGCAATCGCTCGCATTTTTTAATGTCTAATCATCTTGTTTAATCCCGCCCCTTTTCGCAGCGCCACACGACAGAATTTCGCACACACAAAGCCCAGTGTGACCGTAGCTTTAGCCATCATATATCTGTCATTAACCAGAAATAACCCAGGGGAGTTCATCTAGATCTACCTGAGCTCAAACTCCCCTCTCGCCCTGCTAACGAGAGGGAGCCCAGGGCTCGAGGATCTTATAAGCTCAGGGCTCTCTCCCGGGACAGCATGCCAAACAAGCTTTATTATCAATGATCAGCTAAGTGTGAACTCTTGAAGTATAGTAGTTTGAAGTGATATAATGTCTTTACATGGGTTGTAAATTATGGTACTGGTTATAAACATCCAGTACTTTTGTTCTGGTGTTTTACAGACTTGTTTCTCTATATAGTATTTATTATACAATATAATTCTTTCAAACTACTAAAATGTCAATAAAAGTCACTGCAGAGTTTGATTTTCAACATCAAACATTGACAAAACCGAGATGGACATCCCAAAGTGATATTCATAACCATGAAAACAACTAAATATGTTATTTAACAGATATGTTTATACAGTGTAAAACCTTAATAACTATTAATAAGCATCAAAGTAGGAGCGTGTTGAGCTAAAAGTCCCAGTCAATGGTCTTTTATAGCAAGAATCATACTTTAAAATAAACGTGTGACCCTTTTTTTATATCCCAGAGTGATAATAAGCCTGTCATTTCACACACTAGCACATAAACACCTTTGTCTCTGATTTAATGAAGTTTTCTCAACTGCGTGTGTTGTTCCTCACCTCTCGCTCCGCACTTTGGCATTCAGTCCAGCTTCCCTGCACGTTGTGTCAGAAAGAGGCAGTGCATCTTTCACAATGAAGGCCACAGTGTGTGCGTGCGTGCGTGCGTGTGTGTGTTTCCGGTTACTTGGCGTGGGAGGCATGGCTCGTAAAGGACATGGGATGTTGATGAAACGAGCTGTGATCTGCAGGAACCCCTACGGTGGTTTCGTGTCGCCACGAGCAAAGAAACAGCATTCAAACTGCAGCTTATTTATGTACGAGCAGAGCATCTACAGTCATCCATACATGTAGCTTTGCATCTGTTACTCGCCACCTGCAGAGAGACAGATGTTTTTCTCTTTTTTTCTTCTCCACTTTCACTCTAGCTTCCCTCCCACTGCTTCTGTCTTTCATTCTCAGTCTTTCATGCCTTTCCATGTCTGTTGTTTGTGTTTGCCTGTCATTTTAAGATGGATATCTTCATTCTCTTTCAGTTCTAGTATTGATGTGCGTCTCACATAGGTAGACGTTTGATGAAAGGCAAATTTAGTCTGTTCTGCGGTTTATTCTTGAGGAGAAACACACAGTTTGATATGGGAGGAGACATGCAAATTAGCATCCACAATTAGTTTTGTTTATTTACATGTTGTACGGCAGGATTAGTCACCAGATTGAAAAAGGCTTGAAAATAAAGCACTTTCACATATTGACAGGAAGTTAAAAAATACATGTGATATGTGACCCTGGATTACAAAAGCCAACCCAGACTCATTCTGAAAATGTACCACACTATACATTTCTGGTAGAGGTTGCACTGACTAATTCTCAAAATTGCGACTTTACCTCTGAGAATTCTGACTTTATATCACACAATTGTGACTTTTATGTTAAAATTCCAGCATTAAATCACAAAACTGCTATTTTATTGCTCAGAATTCTTACTTTATAACTTGGAATTGCGACTTTTTATCACCAAATTCTGTCTTTATAACTCACAATTGTAACTTTTTCTCAGAACTCTGACTTTATAACTCGAAATTCCAACACAATCAAAACACAACACAATTTTTTTTTAGTGGCTAATTCGTACGAATTCGCATGATCTATTTCGTACAATTTAGTGCGATTTGCTCATCCTCCAATGACGGTTGGGTTTAGGGGCGGGGTTAGGTGCCACGCCTCCTTTTTAAAATCGTACCATTTTGTACGACTGAACTCGTACGAATTCGTACGAATTAGCCACTAAACTGTCAAAACGTAAAATACTTACGTTTTCTCGTGAGATCAGGCTGGAAATTCTGCTTTATAACTCAGAAGTGTGACATTATCTCTCAGATTTCTGACTTTATATAACACAATTATGACTTTTATCCTGCATTAAATCACAAAACTACTATTTTGTTACTTAGAATCCTTACTTTATAACTTGGAATTGTGACTTTTTATCTAACATCTGAATTTATATCACACAATTAGGACATTGTCTGAAAATTCTGACTTTATAACTCGAAAATCTGACTTTATATCACACAATTGCAACTTTATTTCTCAGAAATCTGACTTTATGACTCAAAATTGCAACTTTATCCTTCATAATTCTGACTTTATATCATGCCATTGCAACTATTTCTCAGAATTTAGATTTTATAACGTGGAATTGCGACTTTTATCTCACAATTCTGATAATATCAGGCAATTGTGATTTTATTTCTCAGAATTCTGACTTTATTACTCAGAATTGTGATTTTTTTTATCTCTCAAATCTGACTTTACAGTATATCACACATTTGCGACTTCATTTCTCAGAATTTTGACTTTAAAACTTAAAATTGCGACTTTACCTCTGAGAATTCTGACTTTATATCACACAATTGTGACTTTTATGTTAAAATTCCAGCATTAAATCACAAAACTGCTATTTTATTACTCAGAATTCTTACTTTATAACTTGGAATTGCGACTTTTTATCACCAAATCTGACTTTATAACTCACAATTGTGACTTTTTCTCAGAACTCTGACTTTATAACTTGAAATTCAGCTTTATAACTCAGAAGTGTGACATTATCTCTCAGATTTCTGACTTTATATAACACAATTATGACTTTTATCCTGCATTAAATCACAAAACTACTATTTTGTTACTTAGAATCCTTACTTTATAACTTGGAATTGTGACTTTTTATCTAACATCTGAATTTATATCACACAATTAGGACATTGTCTGAAAATTCTGACTTTATAACTCGAAAATCTGACTTTATATCACACAATTGCAACTTTATTTCTCAGAAATCTGACTTTATGACTCAAAATTGCAACTTTATCCTTCATAATTCTGACTTTATATCATGCCATTGCAACTATTTCTCAGAATTGAGATTTTATAACGTGGAATTGCGACTTTTATCTCACAATTCTGATAATATCAGGCAATTGTGATTTTATTTCTCAGAATTCTGACTTTATTACTTAGAATTGTGATTCGTTTTATCTCATAAATCTGACTTTACAGTATATCACACATTTGCGACTTCATTTCTCAGAATTCTGACTTTAAAACTTAAAATTGCGACTTTACCTCTGAGAATTCTGACTTTATATCACACAATTGTGACTTTTATGTTAAAAATCCAGCATTAAATCACAAAACTGCTATTTTATTGCTCAGAATCCTTACTTTATAACTTGGAATTGTGACTTTTTATCACCAAATTCTGACTTTATAACTCACAATTGTAACTTTTTCTCAGAATTCTGACTTTATAACTCGAAATTCTGCTTTATAACTAAGAAGCGTGACATTATCTCTCAGATTTCTGACTTTATATAACACAATTATGACTTATCCTGCATTAAATTACAAAACTACTATTTTGTTACTTAGAATCCTTACTTTATAACTTGGAATTGGGACTTTTTATCTAACATCTGAATTTATAACACACAATTGGGACATTGTCTCAAAATTCTGACTTTATAACTCGAAAATCTTACTTTATATCACACAATTGCTAATTTATTTCTCAAAATTCTAATATTTTTCTCAGAATTGTGTTTATATCTTATATATCTGAGAAGAAAAGTCTGAATTGCGAGTTTTTATAATGCAATAAAAAAGTCGCAAACACTTTTTAATATTATTTTTGATTCAGTGTCAGGAACGGGCTTATATAAACATGCACTGATATTGAAATCCATTAAATTCAGTAGGGGGTACTAACTTTTTCACAGAACTGTTGCTCGCTGATTACGCAAGCTGCAGAAGGAAACTCTAGCGCCCCCTTGAGCACCGAATACTTACGCAAGAAAGTGCAAGAATAGGCTTGCATGAAAAAGCTCTGTCAGAAAATCTAGAAAGATCAGTCCTGCATCTACAAAAGAGAAGGATCTGAAGAGTTCAAGGGATGAATTCAAACGCTTCAGATCGCTCTGAAAAGCTGGTAGAAGATACAAAAAATACCCAAGGCTACGAGCAACAAAAAAGAAAAAAAAGAAAAACCACAAGCCATTACTGCTAGTCTGCCTTACAAGCCAGTTTTAACACCTTTAAAAGAAGCTCTCTCTAAATAACATGGAGAAGACTGTCTAAGAATAGCAGATGAAAGGCAGACCGTGTGTGTGGTTCATCATGGCATGGATTCGTTGGTGGAAATAAAACTCAACATTGATGGAATGTTGTCATTAATATGATGTGAGTGTAAAAGCTTCAAAGATGGAAGCAGAACGTTCTTCGTTAATGCATTTTAAAGGATTTAACTTGAAACATTTAAGACATAAAAGCACAGGAATAGGATTACGCAATGGGAAATAATGAAATAAACTGGGATTAAACAGCTCAGTGAACACAGGCCAGCATTAGGAGATCTCTGATATCAAACAGCTATGTTTCATTTAAGAAGCAACTCTGATGTTTCTCCTTCAGAGCAATAAAACAACACAACTAAGATATTGTTTGACATGCAACTCTGGTAGATAATATTATCATCAATATACAGCAGCTCTGATCATTTTGTGATGGATGGGAATTTAATGAGGACTGTTGGAGTTTATAATAAGGGTTTTATTACAGTCTTTGCCAAGTAGATGGTTGTTAAGATTAATCTCTATACTTTTCTTTGTAGTTATTTGTTTGTTTGATTTTAATTCACTGGTTACTGTAGTACTTAAGCTTATTATATTTTAACTTATTTTAGTTTAGTGAGTTTCTAAAGCAACTTTAATTTAATTTATTTTAATTTTATTGATTTTAATGATACTTTATATTTAAAATGCACTTTTCCTAAACTCAAAACACTTTTTGGGTCTTTTTTTAGTGTTTAGTGTGTTTCCAAAGCATTTTATTTTATTTTATTTTATTTTATTTTATTTTATTTTATTTTATTTTATTTTATTTTATTTTATTTTATTTTATTTTATTTTATTTTATTTTATTTTATTTTATTTTATCTTGTATTATTTTATTTTATTTAATTTTTTATTAAATTTAATTGTATTTTAATCATGCTTTCTATTTATAATCTACATTTCCTAAACTCAAAACATTTTATATTTTAATTATTTTATTTTAACTTATTTTAGTTTTGTGAGTTTTCAAAACAATCTTATTTTTTATTTATTTTTATTTTATTTTATTTATAAAGCACTTTCAAAACATCAGGGTCCTTTTTGTTTTAATAATTTTATTTTAACTTATTTTTGTTTAGTGTGTCCGAAGCAGTTTTTTTATTTTATTTCATTTGTTTATTTGTTATTTTATCTTGTATTATTTTATTTTATTTTATTTTAGGCGAGGCAGTGGCGCAGGTAGTGCTGTCGCCTCACAGCACGAAGGTTGCCAGTTCCAGCCTCGGCTGGGTCGGTTTGCGTTTCTGTGTAGAGTTTGCATGTTCTCCCTGTGTTTGTGTGGGTTTCCTCCGGGTGCTCCATTTTCCTCCACAGTCCAAAGACATGCGGTACAGGTGAATTGGGTAGGCTAAATTGTCCGTAGTGTGAGATTGAGTGTGTGTGGATGTTTCCCAGTGTTGGGTTGTGGCTGGAAGGGCATCCGCTGCGTAAAACATATGCTGGATAAGTTGGTGGTTCATTCCGCTGTGGCAACCCCGGATTAATAAAGGGACTAAGCTGACAAGAAAATGAATTAATGATATTTTATTTTATTTTATTTGAATAATACTTTATACTTTTCTTAAGCTCAAAGCACATTTAATTTTGTTTATGTAATTTTATTTCAATAATACATTTTGTTTTTGATGCACTTTTCTTAAACTCAAAGCACTATTATTTTAACTATTTTATTTTAATAATACTATATGTTTATAATGAACTTTTTTTAAACTCAAAGCACTTTTTATTTTAATTATTTTAATTTAATTTATTATAGTTTAGTCAGTTTCTAAAACAAACTATATTTAATATTTTATTTTATTTTAATAAATTGTATTTATAATGCCTTTTTCTTAATCTCAAAGCACTTTTTATTTTATATTATTTTTAACTTATTTTATTATAGCTTATTTTATTTTATTTTAGCTTATTTAATTTACTGAAAAAATTATAGATTTGGTTATCAATAGAAACAAAAGAGAAATTGTAATTGAATATTTGAGTATTGTATGATATACTCTACAAGTTGCCATATTCATATTCAGTGATAATACTTTCCAGAATTCTGTATCTGTGCTATTTTAAACCGAGCTGGTGCACTGACTAATGCCAAGTATGGATATTTTAAAATTGTCTTCCATGTCAATACAAACGACGTCTGACTGAGGCCATCGCTGATTACTAAAAATTATTTCCAATTGCTGTGTGTACTCCAGTAATATGATTTTCTCCCATGTCCATCCTCAATAAATCCAATCTATGGCAGTTTTTAAGATCTATAGCTCAATCAGAGGCCATTTGAGTGCTGCCATATAATAGCAAGGGCTATTTTAGACAATTGGCAAACGTTTAGAATGATTGTTGAGATCAGACCCTCACAGAATCTCACATCCAGAGCCAAGATATCCTAAAACTTCCACTGCTGCAGTCTCTGTGAACTGATTACATTGAATATACTTTGTACATTTTACGCTTCAAGATTTTTTCATCCCATGCAATGCCACAAAATCACGTATGGTTCTGTTTTTTTTTTTAAATCATTCAAATTAATGGATTATTTTCCCATATTTCTCCTGTGGTTTTAATCTTTCTATCAACTGTATCAGTAACATCTACTCTATTTGCATATAGTTACTCCGAACCACTAGTAGGAGGTTTAGGATTATGCTTTTGTTTTATTTTGGCTTGAAAGCACTTTGAGATTATTTTTAAAAAAGCTGCATTCTCTTCCTCAATTAAAGCTATGTGCTGTCACCCTTTATTCCTTTATTTTTTAATCCCAATGTTGATTATTATTCGTCTTCATCGTCATTGTCGTCATCGTCATTGTGATTGTCATCATCATCGTCGTAGTAGTAGTAGTAGTAGTAATCATCATCGTAGAAGTAGTAGTAGTAGTAGAAGTAATATTAGTAGTACTAATAGTAATAGTAGTAGTAGTAATCATCACCGTAGTAGTGGAAGTAGTAGAAATAGAAGTAGCAGTAGTAATAGTAGTAATCATCGTCATAGTGGTAGTAGAAGTTGTAGTAGTAATCATTGTAGTAGTAGTATTCATCACCGTAGTAGCAGCGGAAGTAGTAGAAATAGTAGTAGTAATCATCATCATAGCAGTAGTAGAAGTTGTAGTAGTAATCATCATCATAGTAGTAGTTGTATTAGTAGTAGAAGTAGTAGTTGTAGTAATAATCACTGTAGTAGTAGTCAAAGTAGTAGTAATAGTAGTAGTAGTAATCATCACTGTAGTAGTAGTAGTAGTAGTGGAAGTAGTAGCAATAGTAGTAGTAGTAGTAGTAGTAATCATCATAGTAGTAGTACAAAAACAAACAATCGTTATACAATAACTTGCCTTATTACCCTAACCTGCCTAGTTAACCTGATTAACCTAGTTAAGCCTTTAAATGTTACTTTAAGCTGTATAGAAGTGTCTTGAAAAATATCTAGTCAAATATTATTGGCTGTCATCATGGCAAAGATAAAATAATAGTTTTAATAACGCATTTCTAATAACTGATTAATGTTTAGAAATGTGTTTAAAAAAATCTGCTCTCAGTTAAACAGAAATTGGGGGAAAAAATAAACAGGGGGGCTAATAATTCAGGGGAGGCTAATAATTCTGACTTCAACTGTATGTCAAAAAATCAAGCGATCATGCCTCTTTTAAAGTTGTAAGCAAGGTAGGTCATCATTTTTGTCAGTGGCAGTGTGTGCTGATTTTGGGAAGCGTCCAAATATGTGCATTTTAATGTCCAATTAAGCAAAGACTGAATAAAGTCATTAATCACAGACCTCTAAAATGAATCCACCTTTCAAGAAGCTCACCTCTTGGAGGTATAGCAGTTATTTATGAGCCTAGACTGCGTCCCACCTTGAATACAAGCTGTGAATGTTAATTTGATGGAAGTCATCATTCTCAGATTTGCACATATGTTAAAGAGCATAAAAAGGGCTTAACATGGTGAAACCAACATTTTAGTTGTTTGAAATAATATAATGTATAGAAAATAAAATGTAATAGGAATAAGTCTGTAAAATGACAGAAAATATACTGGCAGTTTATTACAAGGTTTTTCTATCAAAATATACAACATTAACTCAGACAATACATCACTTTACACTATTAAAAATGTTCATAAAAGTCACTTTTTCAAACTTTCCATTGTTAGTGGTTGGACGAAATATAAAAGTCCCATAATGCAATTCAAAAGCATAAATAAACATAAAAATAAGAAATAAAAAGATGAATCGCAAAATACGGGTGAAAATTGCTGGATATTTTTTACAGTGTACTATTTATAAAGCTCTTAAATGTCAAATACACTCAATGTTGTAATTTGCATGTAATAATCGTGCATTTATTGACAATGTGTGAAAGACTGATGTGTTGTTTATATTTGTTATCACGTTTTGTGTCAGTTTTTGTTTATCAGAATGGTTACTCAATAAAAAAATTCTTAAAATTTACAGTAACTTACTGGCAATTTTGGTTGCCAGTAAAGGCTGATTTAAACTTCAGTCATCCATAGTTGTGCTTTTATAGTATTGTGTATTGTTTGTGTCACTCTGCAATAACACTTTCGATACGATTACTGGTTTTTATGTTTTTCTGTGTCGAGTTTCTTCGGGGGTGTTTTGTTTTTTTCTGAATGCTAACTTGATGTACAAGCAGTAAAACTCGCTCATTCTGAAGCAGGAATCGGTAGACGTGCAACAACTTTAATCATAAGGTAAACACAAAACAACAGTTTCCAACACTTGTAAACACTCGCTCCAGTGGGTTTGCGCGGCTTTCGGCCGCGCCCACAATTGTCAGCACTATCAAGTCAACCAATCACAGAGCTTGCGGTACGCGTCGTCGCAACATGTAGTTACATTTTTTGAGAGGTGCACATCAGCCATGGCACTAGATATGTAACCGCGAAGGCTGCGCCAGACTATACACGTGCACTCGACGCAGACGTATAAATCAGCCTTAAGACTAAGCACACTATAAATAAATAATTTCACAAGGGCCCTGGGCCCTAATAATTTCACAAGGGCCCTTGGCCCTTTAAAAAAATAAATAGGCCTTTTGTACATGCACACATTGCACACACACACACACACACACACACACACACAAATTGTGCCCAAGTACGAATTATAGATCACAATAAGGGAATATCATAAGGGACTAGCATTTCTCTCTCATAAATAAAAGAAGCATTATCTTTAAAAGCAGCAGCAGCACTTTTCCCATGTTCTGGTCTACATTGATCCTGCATCTGGCACCAATGCTGCAGGTTTACATTGAAGTAGATATTGATGCGCCTCTGATTTTATTCCTTTCAAATGTTTTTTTTTTCAGTCACTGTTTTTTCCTCTCAGACGTCTCCTCTGCCAGTCTCTCATGTTCACTCTCCTGAATTTATCAAAGGCGCCCGACTGCTCTACATCAGTGCCCACGTCACACAAGCATCACTACTGCCAGTTATATTGCAATATTGATATTTCTAAATCATTCACAACTATTCATTGACATTTATTTCCTATAGAATATTGATATTCCTCATTGGCTACTAAAGCTTTTTTTCTGTTTTACTAGTCTTTTTTTTTTTTTTTGCTCTTTTCAGCTAAAAGAAATGCCTGAGTGAAGTTCTTATTACCTGAACAGCACTACACAACACTAAAAGTTGTTTTAGCAAGGAATTGGCAACATAGGCTCATTCTGAAAACATAGCAAAAATAAAGCAATATATACCAAAACAACAGTTTGAGACAGTAATTTATGATTTTGTGACCACTAGGTTAGATTACTGCAATGAAATGAATGTGCGGAGTAGCAGGTCAGCTATTGCGCATTTGCAAATGGTGCAAAATGCTGCAGACATGCTGCTAAGACATTTCCCCCATGTTAGCTTTGCTTCATTGGTTGCCAGTGCATTTTAAAATACAGTTTAAGATTATTTTATTTTTTTTTAAATCTCTAAATGGTCTTCCCCCACCTTATATCGCTGAACTGATACCCTAAACATATGCTCATTCTGATAATGTAACCCTATATACATTTCTGAAGATCATGAATTATGTAGCCAGAGGCACGTATGTCTGCATTTTGTCTTTAAAACGAACAATATGGTGTGGTATGATGCCGTTCCTTTGCGCACTTACCAGCTGATCCCTTACCTTCATGGGGACGGCTTTCATGCCAGTACAAGTTTGTCCAGTAGCTTACCCCATGTATGTCGGCAGACTTGAGATGCAGAGAGGAGTTAACCAAAACGACGGTGTTTGAGTCCGAGAAAGAAGAGCTCCAGAAAGCAGGCAAGACAAAAACAGAAGCCAAAAAAATAAAATAAACAAGTAAATAACAGGGTGAGAATATGGTAAAATCTGAAAACATGGTAAAAATCAGGCGATGGCTTTTCCTTTTTCTGCATTGCTTTTTATAATTGTTGGTTGGGTTTAGGGAAGGAGGAGGATGGGTCAGTTGATCATTCAGTCAGTCAGTTGACAGCAGCCTCTAGTGGATTTACATGAGAACAGCAGGCGTGAATGGCACTGGCGAGAGAAATTTGAAATCTCAAAAAGCGTTCACAGCGGCCTCTAGTGGATTCTTGAAAACAAAAACTGTAAAAAATGTAGCTCCTGGGATGTATTTCTTGCTCTCCAGAAATGTATATAGCGGTACGTTTTTAGAATGAGCCTGGGTTGGGAATTGGACATATGCAAGAAGGTGTAGCAAAAAGAAATAGCATTTTTAAGAACACAGAGTCCAATATAATGCCAATGCTGACAACTAAATCATTGAACCATGATGTAGTCATTGCTTTCAAAACAACACCATTTGCTGAAAAGTTCAGACTTGAAGCCTGAGCTCAAATGGAAAGTGTTTTATTGTGCATCATTAGTCAGGAGTTTCACACCAGTAAAAGTGTTTAGACACTTCACACACTTAAAATGTCTGGATGTCATGGCATTGCATGACAAAACCTGGAACCTGAAAGTGGCGTTTATAGTGCTGAACTAAACACTTCACGGAAAGAATTTTAGTTTTTATGTCTGAAACACTTTGTCACACAATAGTGAAATATGGGCATGACAGTTTTGTGTTGTAAATACTTTTTTGAAATATTGTGAAATATGACTTCAAATGGGTGGCACGGTGGCTCAGTGGTTAGCACTGTCACCTCACAGCAAGAAGGTCGCTGGTTTGAGTCCCGGCTGAGCTAGTTGGCATTTCTGCGTAGAGTTTGTATGTTCTCCTCGTGTTGGCGTGGGTTTCCTCCGGGTGCTCAGGTTTCCCCCACAGTCCAAAGACATGCGCTATAGGTGAACTGAATAAACTAAATTGCTCGTAGTGTATGAGTGTGTGTGTGTGGGTGCTTCCAGTACTGGGTTGCAGCTGGAAGGGTATCCATGGCGTAAAACAAATGCTGGATAAGTTGTTGGTTCATTTCACTGTGGCGACCGCTGATAAATAAGAGACTAAGCTGAAAGAAAATGAATGAATGACTTCCATTGAAAAATTATATAACATTTCTATTTGGATATGTTGTTATATATGAAGTGAAGGTCACATTTTATTTTAGGTAACAATTCGTGTGATTAGCAAATCACTAACTAAGACTTTTAGCTCAATAAACTACTAATTAGCTGCTTATTAATAGTTAGTAAGGTAAGTTGGGTTTAGGTATTGGGTAGGATTGGAGATGGAGAATAAGATCATACTTCCGCTTAAGTGGAAATAAACAGTTATATCTTAATAATAGACAGGTAATACGCCAGTAGTAAATGGTGTGAATTGTTATTTAAAATAAAATGTTACTGAAGTGAAGCAATTTCTCTGTGCAAGAAATTGAATATTGTTTACAGTGTTTTTGGATAGACCTAAACTGCATTTCGTTGCCTTATACTTGTACATGTGTAATGACTGTAAGGTTGAATCTAATCTAATCTAATCTAATCTAATCTAATCTAATCTAATCTAATCTAATCTAATCTAATCTAATCTAATCTATTGCCTTACATCATTAGCCGCATTTCCACTATCGGGCCAGTGCGAGCCAGGGCTTTAATCGGGCCAGGCCGGGCCAATAGCCCGGGAGGTTGAGAAATGAGGCCGAAATCATGTCGCGTTTCCACTGTCGGGCTAGTTGCTCGCAGCGCATCACGCAAACACCACCCCCAGAACGTCCCCCGAATCAAACGTCACACAACCCGTCACACAACCCGCCCACTTCAGCGGGAACAAAAAACTCAAATTATAACCACAAACACAACCTGGCATCACTACGAGAGCTGGAAGATGGAGAACACCGAAGCGATTGCTTTTTTACTGTTTGTGGTCTGTTGGTGTAAGGCCAGACAGCGATCCCTGGATAAGGACATTCGAGTTCGGCGGCATTTATTTTTTCTTCTTTTTAGTGAGTTGATCAAGCGCGATAGCAAAACAAATGTAAGGGAAGAAAGCATCTTGTCTCCTCTTTACCTGACAGGAAAACTCCGCCTTTGAACGTAACCCCGCCCCGAAGCCCCAGTTGGCCCTCCTTGGCCCAAGGTATTCGGTGGGCCGAAAAAGGCCGGACGCTGGCCCCAAGTAAGCCCCGCTTTGGCCCGATTACGCCCCAGAAGTGATAGTGGAAACGCGACTGGCCTTGGCTCGCCCTGGCTCGCTCGCTTTAGGTGCGATAGTGGAAACGTGGCTAATAATACCTTGTGTCCACAGCCTTAGCAAATAATCAATTTCCATTTCTTTTTTGACCAGTTTTAGCTTAAAATTCTTCCTAAAAGTTCTACTGTAGAGAAACACTGTCCTACATCTTGGATGCGTGATCTGAGGCTGAATAACAGCACATTTTGACTTTTGGATGAATTATGGATTCTCTATTTAATTTTCCCAATGTGGCAGTACTCTAAAATACCAGGCAAACTGAATACATTTAAAATGTCTGATCTCAAACTTACTTCATTCAAGATCGTGTTAGCTGTGAACATGACATACCACTGTGTCAAACTCTGGGTCAAATCTCTGACCTCAGTAACTGTTAATACCCATTTACACTAGTTTTATGACAGGAGGTCACCAAAGAGGCCAATGTGCTCCCGCTAAAAATAAGATGTCATTCTGTCCTGACAAGCCATCAGTTTTCACTCTGCCAAAAGTGAACATTCTGGAGGAGAAAAAGTGTTTGTATATGAGTTGCAGCAGTGCATAGTACATCATATCACAAACAAGATGAATGCTTTTCAGTTTTCTATATATCACTTTTTTTATTATTTCCCTGTATGTGGGCAGAGACAAATCATACTGAAGAGGGAAATTGCTCACAGTCTCACTCCTGAACCTGAATACAGTTTCTCAAAGGAGACGAATCACGTGAGCACAGATTTCCCTCAATCCCATTGGTAGATGCTGCACTGCAGCTGCTCATTTGCATAAAAAAATACACTTTTAAACTTTACCTCATTGTTGAGCATGAGCTCATCACACCGTGAAAATCACTGCTGCTCATCTGGAGTTGCATATTGTTCTTGAACATGTTGGAATCTTCCATTTTTAATTAATAATTGCTTGTCCATGTTTTAATCTTTAATTATTTTAGTTGATCAAGTTAAACTAAATGAAAATAAAACAACATTAACTGTAAAATATATCAGTATTGTAAAACAATTAATAATAATAAATAACACAGATTCATAGTGCATTAATTCATGTTTACAAAAATACTGCATCCCAATCATCACAAATACTGCAGAAGACCTATTGGAACCTGCATAGACCCAAGATTCTCATAGAAATCAGTCAAGTTTGGTGAAGAAAAAATCATGGTTTGGGGTTACATTCAGTATGTTGGCATGCGAGAGATCTGTAGAGCGGATGGCTACATCAACAGCCTGAGGGATCAAGACATTTGTGCTGCCACAAACCACAGGAGAGGGCAAATTCTTCAGCAGGATAGCGCTCCTCATACTTCAGCCTCCACATCAAAGTTCCTGAAAGCAAAGAAGGTCAAGGAGCTCCAGGATTGGCCAGCCCAGTCACTAATCATGAACATTATTGAGTTTGTCTGGGGTAAGATGGAGGAGGCGTTAGAGATGAATCCAAAGAATCTTGATGAACTCTGGGAGTCCTGCAAGAACGCTTTCTTTGCCCTTCCAGATGACTTTATATTCTATACTGTACATTATTTTCTGTTAAGTGACTTTTGTCTAAGCAAAGTCAGACCTTACTGTCCTAATTAAATAATTAAAAATCAAGGCATGATCATGTTTTATTTTGGTAAAATAAGCGTAATCTAGAGGCCTTTACCTTTCATATAAGCCACTTCTGATACCAAATGATCAACTAACTAGAAGTCAAATTATTATTTGTTGTTCCTAAAACATAGATAGGTGACAAGACTTTTGTCAGGGAGTGTACTATAAAGTACAGTAATTTGTATGCATTCAGTTTTTCCCATCTACTTTCACTTTTTTTCTTCATTGTCCTCTACATCCTCTCATCTCTCTCTCCTGTTCCCTGTGTAATTCCCCCCCTTTCTCTCTCTCTCTCTCTCTCTCTCTCTCTCTCTCTCTATCTTTCCTCTGTCCCGGGATGCAGTACTGCTGTGTGAAGCTCCCAGGTGAACAGAAAGCACAGGTTTGAGATTAGCAGTTGTTGTCGGTGATTAATGACGAGAGATGCGCTTTGTTCTGCGATAACACACAACGATTTATTTTAATAGGGTGTTCAGGGGTGGAGGTGGGGTTTTGGGGCGCGATGCGACGGAGAAATTAATGAACATCTTCAAAAGAACACGTGCCGAAAGAGGCTTGATGTGTCATTATATTCACGCTTGACTTCTTCGCTTTATAAGTGCATTGCAAGATCCAGCATATTGTAGGAAAGGCCAAATGGCAGACTAATACTGCTCTTAAAATGATTAATGCCATGGCCAGCCGTTATATAAGAACTGTGTACACGGCATTAATGAGCTATACTGGAAGACTTTAATTAAGATCGTAATTCTTGGTTAAGCGCTTGCTGTTCAAATGAGATCGAACTGGAAGCGGATGTTTATGTGATGTTTGAACGCATGTCTACATATACTGAGTCGTTTAAAATACGCTCTGTATTCATGAGATGGAAGCGAATGTGATTTCATATACAACTGAAGTCAAAATTATTAGCCCTCCTGTGAATTTTTCAAATATTTCACACATGATGTTTAACAGAGCAGGGAAATTTTCACAGTATTTCCTATAATATTTTTTATTGTTGAGAATGTCTTTTTTGTTTTATTTCGGCTTAAAATTTTTATACAACTTATTTTAAGATCAATAGTATAGTTTTTCTTGATTGCTTTAATGGAGCCATCAACTGAAACTCCACATTTTCTCCACAGTTAACACACAGGCCTAAACAGCGACACTCATGCTGATATTGAGCTTATAGGGGTGTATCCAACCCCTATCAGACTCATTCTGATTACGTATCCCTATATACATTTCTGGAGAGAGCAAGATATGTCCCAGGAGCTATGTTTTTTTCGCAGTTTTTGTTTTTGGGAATCAGAGGCCGCTGTGTATATATTTTCAGATCTCAAATTTCTCTCACGAGTGTCATTTGCGCCTGCTGTTTTCACGTGAATCCACCAGAGGCCACTGTCGACTGACTGATTGACACACCCACCTCTTTCCCTAAACCCAACCAATATTGTTTTAAAAGGCAATCCAGAAAAAGAAAAGCCCTCGCGGCAGCCTGATTTTCACCACGTTTTCAGATTTACCACATTCTCCCCCTGTTCTTTACTTGTTTATTTTATATTTTGAGTTTTGCTTTTGTCTTACGTGCTTTCTGGAAATGTTCTTCACCAGACTCATACCCGTTGTCATGGTCAGCTCCTCTCTGTCTCAAGTCCGCCGACGTACATGGCGAGATATCGGACAAACTGGTAACAGCGGGAAAGCCTTCCATACGGAGCGATCAGCTGGAAAGTGAGAAAAGGAATGGCATCATACCGCCCCACAGCATTCATTTTTAAGACAAAACCATACGTACCTCTGGCTTCATAAATCACGATCTCCAGAAAGGTATATAGGGTTACATTTTCAGAATGTAATGTTTTGTTTATCAGCTCAGATATATAAGGTGGGGCAAGACCATTTAGAGATTTAAAAACAGATAAAAGAATCTTAAACTGTATTTTAAAATGCACTGGCAACCAATGAACCAATCAACCTTTCATTTTCCTTCAGTTTAGTCCCTTTATTAACCCTTTTTTCTGAGGTTGCCACAGTGGAATGAACCACCAACTTATCCAGCATATGTTTTACACAGTAGATGCCCTTCCAGTTGCAACTTATCACTGGGAAACATCCATACACACTCATTCACACACATACACTACGGACAATTTAGCTTACCCAATTCACCTATACCACGATTTTGGACTTGTGGGGGAAACCAGAGCACCCGGAGGAAACCCACGCAAACACAGGTAGTGAAGACAAGCTAACCAGTTAACATGCCTGCTGCAGCATTTTGCACCATTTACAAACGGGCAAGCTGACATGCTACTCCCCACATACAGTGAATTACAGTAATCTAACTGAGTGGTCACAAAAGCATGGATTACTGTCTCAAACTGTTGTTTTGGTACTGTATATATTACTTTATTTTTGCTGGTTATTTTAATTGAAAAAGCTTGTCTATTGAACAAACCGCTGTTATACAATGACTTTCCTAATTAGCCTAGTTAATTAACTGTCACTTTTTAATGTAACTTTAAGCTGAATATTAGTGTCTTAAAAAAAATCTTGTAAAATATCATGTACTGTCATTATGCCAAAGATTAAAGAAATCAGTTATTAGACATTAGTTGTTAAAACTATTATGTTTAGAAATGTGTTGGAAAAAAAAACTTTCCATTAAACAGACACTGGGGGAAAAAAGTATAATAATTCAGGAGGACTAACAATTCTGACTTCAACACTACATGTTTTTAATCAGTGAATGTTATGTAGAAACATACTAAATTACAGTGTAAATGTAACCATTTAGACTTCAAATATTTTGAGTTTAGTATATTTTATTTTTGTCTGCTTAATTATACAGTTTGGGTGATATATATTTTTTTAAATATTTTTAATAAGGCAAGACACGATTTCACCCAAACAGTCATTGAGTGTGTTTACATGCCCAATCATACACAGATTATACTTAATAACCCAACAGCACACACAAGGACAATTAAGAGCCTTAATAGTGTTATTTTATGATGAAAAGGTCAGAGTGTGAAGCAAAATCTAATCAGCGTGTCTTTTTTTTCTTCATTATTACTTGATTTCTTAATGATTATTCATGTAATGGGGTTCTATTTGCTTATTAAATGTCCATGTGTGTATGTCTGTTTATATTTGGTAAAATATAAAAAGACTGTACACAAAAAGCAAGATTTCTTTATTTGCTTTTGGATGATTTTTATTTATTTGCTTATTTATGCATGCAAGCACGAATAAGCAAGATTTTTTTGGGTGTGAATTCAGATTTTTTTTTTTTTTTGTATAAAGCTAAATATGTTTTATTCTATACTCATGTTTTTTAGCCAAACAAAAAAAAAAGTCTTTTTCTAAATAAATAAATATCAGAGAACAAACAAACAAACAAATTGTAACCAGGGGACGTTGAGTGACAACGGAGGTGAGGGTCCAAGCAGAGTTTATTAACACACTTAGTCAGGCAGGCAATGGTCAAACAGGAGCAAACAGTATCATGAGCGTAATCCGATTTGGCTGTTTGTGTGCAACCAGGGAGAGAACTGGAACTAGTGTGTGTGTGAGGTGCATGATAGGATTTGAAGTCCAGTTGCGTGACAGATTTGTAGTTCTCCAGCAATCTGCAACTACTAGATCACTGGTTATTGTGACACAAATAGTATAATAAAGTAAATAAATATTTAACAGTAAGTAAATAGAAAATTAAATAGTAAATAAATAGCAAATAAATAGAAAATAATGAATAATTATTAGATAGTAAATAAATAGCAAATAGTAAATAAATAGTAAACAGTAAGTAAATACTAAATAGTAAATAAATAGTAAATAAATATTAAATAATAATAAAATAGCAAATAAAAAATCCAATAATGAATAAATATTAAATAGTAAATAAATATTAAATAGTAAGTAATTAGTAAATACATATTAAATAATAATTAAATTGTAATTAGTAAAAACATCAGACGTTATAAGTAAATAAATAGTAAATATTAAGTAAATATTAAATAAAAGTAAATAAATATTAAATAATAATTTAATAGTAAAAAAATAGTAAAAAAATAGTAAATAAATAATAAATAAATAGTTAATAAATAATAAATAATAATTAAATAGGAAATAAAATATTAAATAGGAAATAAATATGAAATAGGAAATAAATAGTAAACGGTAAATAAATAGTTAAAAAATATCAAATAATAAATACATAGTAAATAAATTATTACTAAATATTAAATAGTAAATAAAAATCAAATAGTAAATAAATAGTACATAAATAGTAAATAAATAGTAAATAGTATAAAAATAGTAAATAATAAATAAACAGTAAATAAATAATTAATAAATATTAAATAGTAAATAAATAATAAATAGTAAATAAATAGTGTGAAAAGTTCATTGCTCTGGAAAATATTAGAACTTATGCACAATTTAAACTAACTAATAATTTTACTTCAGTTATCTATTGCACAATTTAATATTACTTAATAAATGCAAATATTACACATCTCATTGAGCTTCTCATTAAGATCCTTCGTTTAAGTTAGGCTAAAAGAAATGTCAAATAATTTAAAGCATATTCACAAACCTTCTATCGATGTGTTTTCTCTGAGAAACTACAAATTAGTCCACCAGGGGGTTCTTGCAAATTGGAGGATTTGTGCATTAAAGATGTGTTTTAAGTGAGGACACAGCCTGGCTATGTTGACGGAGATGTGTTTTGCCTTTGCCGGCGTCTCATCACATAAAATATAAAGGAGTGAACTTGTGCTCAGACGGCGATTGGAAAGGAATGCTGTCTGGATTATGTGTGGATATGTGTGTCAAACAGCATCACTCAGCACTGCCTGTCTGACGAGCAGAGGAATCTTCATGTCATCATGTGTACAGTCTTGAAGCAAACGCTGCTGGAAAATTAAACAGCCTCATAAGAAACTGAACTACACATTATGCACTACACATATGCATCATGCAGCGATGGCACATACGCTCAAGGGTAATAGTGGTTATGAATAAAGTTTATTCAGTTCCAACAAGAAGGTTATAGATATTTCCAGATGGATGATCCCGATGATCCTCAAGACTGAAGTAATGATGCAGAAAAATCCGCTTTGAGTCAAAGAAATAAATGACATATTAAAATATATTTGAATAAAAAACATATTAAAATAATAATAATAATAATAATAATAATAATATAAAGTACAGTATTTATATTTTAATAATACATATTTGGGAACATTATATTTCTCTGTATATAATTTGAAAAAATCTTACATTTAAAATAAAAAACCATTTAATTTTATCAGACTATTTGCAATACACATTGAATTACATCTTGTACTGTATACTGTATATTTCTGGTTCAATCTCGGAACTGTTTACTCCACCTCACCCTATCCCAAATCTTAAATGTAGATATTACGTCTGTACATATCTGTCATTCTACCTCAGGACTGTTTACTCCACCTCACCCTACTCCCCTCTCATCCACTATTGTACTACTGTGTGTGTGTGTGTGTGTGTGTGTGTGTGTGTGTGTGTGTGTGTGTGTGTGTGTGTGTGTGTGTGCGTGTGTGTGTGTGTGTACGTACACTTATATATATATACAGTTGAAGTCAGAATTATTAGCCCCCCTTTGATTTTTTTATTTTATTTCCCAAATGATGTTTAACAGAGCAAGGAGATTTTCACAGTATGTCTGATAATATTTTTTTCTTCCAGAGAAAGTCTTATTTGTTTTATTTCGGCTAGAATGAAAGCAGTTTTTATTTTTTTTAAATCCATTTTAATATCAAAATTATTTCGCCCCTTTAAGCCCCTAAAGCTTTTTTTCGACTGTCTACAGAACAAACCATCATTATACAATAACTTGCCTAATTATCCTAACCTGCCTAGTTAACCTAATTAACCTAGTTAAGCCTTTAAACGTCACTTTAAGCTGTATAGAAGTGTCTTGAAAAATATCTAGTCAAATATTATTTACTGTCATCATGGCAAAGATAAAATAAATCAGTTATTAGAAATGAGTTATTAAAACTATTATGTTTAGAAATGAGTTGAAAAAAAAAATCTGCTCTCCGTTAAACAGAAATTAGGGAAAAAATAAACAGGGGGGCGAATAATTCTGACTTCATAATATATATATGTATATAGATAGAAAGATAGATAGATAGATAGATAGATAGATAGATAGATAGATAGACAGACAGACAGACAGACAGACAGACAGACAGACAGATAGATAGATAGATAGATAGATAGATAGATAGATAGATAGATAGATAGATAGATAGATAGATAGATAGATAGATAGATAGATAGATAGATATAAATTACTAATAAGCTTCTTATTAATAGTTAGTAAGGTTGAAGTTAGGTTTAGGTTTTGAGTAGGATTCGGGAGGCAGAATAAGATAATACTTTATAACTACTAATGAACAGTTAATAACTTAATAATAGGCAGGTAATAAGCCAGTTAACAGTATGAATTGTGACTTAAACTAAAGTATTATCAAATATCTTTATTTTTATTTATTTTTTTTTCAACAGTTCTGTCTTGTTCTCGAATCTGATTGGCTGATAACCGTGTGATATTCTGCAAAAACAGCACTTGTACAGCCTCCTCATCCTTCTGTATTACTCCGCCCACATAGAGTGACAGCAGATCAGTAAGCTCACTACTGTTTGACAAACATTGCAGCCTGGCATACTGAGCAGAGCAAAGACTGTTGACGTTTTGCCACAAGATGGTGACAGAGAGCGCAGAATACGCCCTTCGACAGGGTTCAAGTCAGGTGAAGAATGGTTCCAGAAAAAACAAAAGCAAAAGGCAAAAAAATTGAACGAACAAGTAAATAACAGGGTGAGAACATGGTAAGATCTAAAAAATGTGGTAAAAATCAGGCAAAGGCTTTTCCTTTTTTTCTAAATGTAATTTTATATTACAGCTGATCAAATCATAATGAATCAGGTGACTTTCTAAGTCGATCTATCTCTTTGGTGTGTTGTGGTGCTGTATTTAAACCATAGTAATCTGCTAATGTTTGCTTTGCTTTCTCTTTTTCGGGTTTAATTATTGTGATTTCCCAATTGCAACAGAGAAATACTGGGAAATGTCTCTAGACTGATGGCTTTTAATGCCGTTCAGCCTTATAATCTTAAAATGTGAGCACGCTAGACATTGCACAAGAGCAGAAATGCCCAAACTAGGGCCCGTGGGCCAAAGTTGGCCCTTTCTATCCCTTGATTTGGCCCGCCAGAGAGAAAATGATTGGGTTGGGGAATGCCTTTAACAGAGATTCCCATTTTTACTTCATGTAACCTTTTGTTTGTTTGTTTTATTGTATATTGACAAAAAAAGCAAACTAAAATTAAACGTAACAACTTCAGATTTTAAAAATAAAATGTACATACTGTCATATCACGAATATCACATCACGAGAACAAAGCAGAAGGCACCAGCTTGCAATTCAAGACAAAGGCTGTTTCAGCATGACTAGTGTATTCCATTGTGTGGTTTTATTGGTGCTTGGTTATTGGTTTTATTTAATAGGTTCATTGAAATAATATACATTATCATAAAATTAGAATGCATTAGTAAATACAGTTAAAGTCATTTTCAATTTTTTATTTTGGTTTATTGGCTATGGCTATGACAGGACTATGTTTTCACAATGAGCCTGTGTTGATATATGCACGATTATGCTGTAGAACTGTTGTATAAACGCAATATCACACTTGTGAATATGTATATTCTAATTACATCTGTATAGATCTCTCAGAACTGTTTACTCCACCTCACTCCACTCCCCTCTCATCCCCTATTTGTGCACTACTACTTATTGTCTAGTTATTTTTACTGTGACTTGTTATTTAGTGTGGGTTGTACTGTAAGAATATATTTACATGTAAGATGCACTTAATCTCATCACACATCTATATAATTTACATTTTATATATGCACATGCATTCTATTCGATTCTATTCTGTTCTATGATTCCAAACTTTCATGAACACAATTAGCATGATTTGTATAGGCCTCAGTCACTGGCAGTTGTATTTTTTCTTCAGACATGACACAGCCTTAAGCTTCGTTCACACTGACAGCGATGTGCAGCAGTAGTTGTTGACTTGAGTCAATATGAGCGACAGAGACCGTCAGCAAGTTCAACTATTTGCAGATCCATGATGACTGATGAGAGAGCAGATGGAGAACCTCTTCTGATCCATCAGCTGACAGGACACAAGTAGACCTGATGCCATTTCTTTTTTTCCTGAAAGAGAAAAATACAGTGCAACAACGTATACCCTAGTGCAAATCCGTTTATGATGGAAATATATTTTGGTTACATTAAAAATCTAGAAATTATTTTGACTTAGTAATGCTCACTGTAAAAAATACAGTGTTGTGGGTTCCACACAATTGATTTGTGTTGGGACAACATGAAGAATTGTTAACTTATTAGTTCATTGAACAAAAAACAATTAAGTTGTCCCAGAAAACCTCAATAATTGTTAAACGTTTTACAAGAAAATATAATATTAGTCCTTTTACTTTAAAATGTTGCATTTAAATATTTTTTGTAAAGGTTTGTAAAATTTATTAATTACTTACTATCACTTTATTTACATTTGCAGCTGTTTGTGTGTACATATGAACTTGTCAAATTGTCATTATTTAATGTATTTACTAACAAATAAACAATAAACAAACAATGAACTATACATTTATTACAGTACTTATTCATGTTTGCTAACCTTAATGGAAATAAAGTCATACAGCACTTGTTAACTCACAGTTCATTAACTGTTAACAAGCGCTTCATTTTGGAAGTTAATAATGCATTATTAAATGTTGAACTATATTAATAAATAATGTACAAGTATTGTTTATTATTGTTAAGTGCACATACATTGTTTACCCAGAGTGTTCTATGGTCATAATACAGCAATTAGTTTGGGCTAGCATTTACTTTGGGCTAGCTTTTGAAGCCAGACATTACTTTACAATGCCGTTGATGGGTGAACATTAGCCAGTGGGGGAGTGTCTTTTGTCTCTTCAGGTGTGAATTATTAATGATCATTGTCACTCCTATGCATGCAGTATGCTGACCCAAAACAGACTTTACAAAATGTAAATCATTGTAATGTTTTCTTTGAATGAGAGAAGAGAATAATTTTTCTCATTCGGTGTGTTTTTGAACCTTATTTCATTTTTTTTTCTCCAAAACCTAATAACCATGCATAATATTTTTTTTTCTAAAGAAATGCAAGAATGTACATCAATATGTCTCACATATTATTGTAACACAGTTTGTGCTGAATACAAAAAAATACATGTTGGCCAATATTGTGTAATAAGTAGCTTAAATAAACACAAATGTCAGGGCATGTCAAAACATCTTAGGGGCTCCAAGATCACCTCAGACCCCAGAGGCTTAAATGAAACCTTATTGTAAAGTGTATATGCTCGGTTTGTTGCTTTTTTGTTGCCATATTTGCGTTATTGCTGCTTAATGAGCAGTTGAACAGATGTAGTAAACCTATGTTTGTCTTTTTTGCTTGTTTGTGCTGTATGTTGCTTTATCAATAATCTTTTTTTTTCCATTCACATTCTGTAAGTGGTCCATTAACCCTGCTGCACCCAATAGCTGAATACAGCAATTAGGTTGACGACTACACGCGAGAACATTGGGAAACCTCCAGTGATTTAATGGCTGTCGGCCCTTTGGAAGGTATATGCCTATGTGGACAAATTTCTAAATCTTTACAACATCATCTGTGGGTAAATGCAGTTGTCTCGAAAGTGAATTAAAATGAGCTGTGAAATGTGTCGAACAGCATTTTAGTCTTTTAAGAGGGAGTCAGGATTGCAGTCAGGACTGCTATAGTGCTTTTAAATGCTGATTTCATCCCAAAATACACACAGCAAGAGGAGAACCACTCAAACTTTCCTCACAAATCAAAAGGGAGGTCATTATCTAAAAGATGTGATCCTGGATTAAGAGTCAGAAATCACTTTGATGGGCTGGAGAGTGAAATGGACACATACAGTCAACCCAGGCTCATTCTGATTACGTACAGTACCCTTATATACATTTCTGGAGAGAGCAAAATAAAACTGGAGGTATTTTTTTGCAGTTTTTGTTTTCGCGAGTTCACCAGAGGCCGCTGTCTATACTTTTTCAGATCTCGAATTTCTCTTGCAAGTGCCATTCGCGCCTGCTGTTCTCACGTAAATCCACCAGAGGCTGCTGTCGACTGACTGACTGACTGACTGATACCCCCATCCCCCCCACACTCCCCTTTCCCTAAACCCAACCAATAGTGTTTTCAAAAGCAATCCAGAAAAAGAAAAATCCTTGCCTTATTTTTACCACGTTTTCAGATTTTACCACATTATCACTCTGTTATTTACTGTTTATCTGTTTATTTTATTTTTTGGCTTTTGTTTTTGTCTTACCTGCTTTCTGGAACCGTTCTTCGCCAGACACGAACCTCGTATGTGTTTGGATTGTGGGTGAAATCGGAGCACCCAGAGGAAACCCACGCCAACACAGGGAGAACAAGCAAACTCCACACGGAAATGCCAACAGGTTCAGGACTCGAACCAGTGACCTTCTTGCTGTAAAGGGACACTGGTAACCAAGCAGGGAAGAGGGATGGGAGGCGGTCAATGGTGTCACGACTGAAAGTAAAGAGGGGCGGGACTTTGATGTTACTGTTAATAGTTACCATTATGGGACCCCATAATATAGCAGTCAGTAATCAGGATGGTTCAAGTGGTCAAACATCTCCAAAAATCACTTCTGGAGAACTATACAAAAGTTAGTTGGGTCTGAAAGTCTTTCAAATACAGCCTGTAATCTCCCACATCATCACAAATTTTTGAAAGGTTTTAAGGAAGAAAAAAGACTCTCTTGAAGAAAAAAAAAACAAGCTCTTGATGTTCTTTTTTAATGTAAGATTTTAAGCAAAGGATCAAAATGTTAAACAATAAATTTTACTCATATTTACCGAAGGTGTCAGTATTAAGGGAGGGCGCTGTATCATCACCCTGTCAAACAATCACAGCTGATTTGAGGCTAATATCAGGTTTATGGAAGAGCAGTAATTATTCATCAGCGTTATCTTTGACTCATCCAGGTTCAATGCGGGGCTCCCGAGTTCCCTCTGCAAGACTCTAATTGCAATATAGAGGTAATGACAAAATGACTGTAATGAGCGTCTGATTATCTTTCAATTTAAGACATTCATTTGAATAATTGAAGTACAAACTTCATTGTTTGAGTCTCATGCGGGGAATTCCTTCGGTATTTGAAGATACCTTGGGTAGTTAGTTTAAGGTGGTACTGCTGCATAGAAAGAAAAGAAAATAACTACACGTTGCTAATTAGTATCTCTAACTTATGTAATTTATTCTAAATATAACAAATTATCTATTAAATGATAATTTGACAAAAATATACTTACCGGCCACTTTATTAGGTATACCTGTCCAACTGCTCGTTAACGCAAAATCCTATTCAGCCAATCACATGGAAGCAACTCAGTGCTTTGATTGGATCTGCAGCAACTGCGTGATGCTGTCATGTCAATATGGACCAAAATCTCTGAGGAATATTTCCAGTACCTTGTTGAATCTACACCATGATGGATTAAGGCAGTTCTGAATGCAAAAGGGGTCCAACCCGGCACCAGTAAGGTGTACCTAATAAAGTGGCCGTTTGTTTATTATTATCATTAGTAGTTGTTGTAGTAATAGTAGTAGTATTACTGACAAGTAAAATAATGAAATTAAATATAGAATTTAATAAATAAAGTTTGTATTGATGATGATGGCCATTGTATTATTCAGCAAATAAAATACAAATTGTTCTCATTTTAATTTATTAATTATCTAAATTAATTTATTATTTTAATAATATTAATAAGCCAAAAGAAAAGTGCTTATATTTTTAAATATTGTATAAAAGAAATGCAGAACTGACAAAATTATTTCAGGGTATTTCATGGTCCAAAAATATTTATATTCATAGAAATCCAAGCTCCAGAAGTCAATATTGACAGATCGCAGCATCCCCAGAATCATTCTCATCAGTACCAGCTTCTCCCCACTCCGAAATCCCCATACCTTTATAAATTATGACTGGCTAAAAGATTTAGCAGGAGAGTTTGTTCACATGAAAGAAGATTGCCTTCAGACCAGGCTCTACCCGTGGGGCCAACTAGCAGGCAGGGAACAGTGTGTGTAGTGGACCAAAACAACTAAATGACTTGTTGTTCTGCCAGCGCACATCAAAAAGTGGGTGCATTAACTCCAAATTGGACAGTTCAGACAGGTTATACACTTCTATTTCTCCTTTGTCTCCATTCGATTTTTCAGTGGCAAAAGTAATGTGCGAGGCTGAAGCGCAGAAACAGCTGTTCTATCAAAGATATGGATGACCAAAGCGAGGGCCCATAATGGTGATGTACTTTATGGCCGCAATGAGAGAGCAGAGTGCAAAACAAATGTGGACAGAGAGATCACTGTTGTCTAAATTGGCTCGGTGGGCACTGTTTGTACAAAACATCCAGCCAGTGCTAAAGACGGCAGCGCTGAGACATTTATAACCCCCGCTCTTAACAAGAACTGCTGGCACATAATGGATCACAGATAACGTAAAAATGCTAATGAACCAATTAGACTGCATATTTCGCTGGTAATTACGCTCTCCGCTGATGAGATCCACTCTTATTAATTAATTAAGTACCCTTCGTTTGAGAATATATCGACATTTTTGGTCATTTGCAACCGTTTGCATAGTGTGAGGAAGACGTTTGTATTTATCACTAGAGAGTTTGTAATATGTTATTTTGTACGCAGCACATCCGTTATGCTTATATTCGCAAATAGCAGCTGACGTTGTCTACACTCACTGTTGATCAACACAATGCTGTGCAAATGATAACTGAATGGCAAGTTTGTAAGTAAATAATTGGTTGACTTTACCTAAAAGAAAGCGATTAGTTGACTTGTTTTAGTGAGTAAACCTATAGCTTTTAAAGCGATTAGTTGACTTGTTTTAGCGAGTAAACCCATTGCTTTTAAAGCGATTAGTTGACTTGTTTTAGTGAGTAAACCAATAGCTTTTAAAGCGATTAGTTGACTTGTGTTAATGAGTAAACCCATAGCTTTTAAAGTGATTTGTTGACGTTTTTTTGTAAGTAAACCCATAGCTTTTAAAGCGATTAGTTGACTTGTTTTAGTGAGTAAACCCATAGCTTTTAAAGCGATTAGTTGACTTGTTTTAGTGAGTAAACCCATAGCTTTTAAAGCGATTAGTTGACTTGTTTTAGTGAGTAAACCCATAGCTTTTAAAGCGATTAGTTGACTTGTTTTAGTGAGTAAACCCATTGCTTTTAAAGCGATTAGTTGACTTGTTTTAGTGAGTAAACCCATAGCTTTTAAAGTGATTAGTTGACTTGTGCTAATGAGTAAACCCATAGCTTTTAAAGTGATTAGTTGACTTGTTTTAGTGAGTAAACCCATAGCTTTTAAAGCGATTAGTTGACTTGTTTTAGTGAGTAAACCCATAGCTTTTAAAGCGATTAGTTGACTTGTTTTAGTGAGTAAACCCATAGCTTTTAAAGTGATTAGTTGACTTGTTTTAGTGAGTAAACCTATTGCTTTTAAAGTGATTTGTTGACTTGTGTTAATAATTAAACCCTTTAATAATTCAAGCTTTTAAAGTAACTAGTTGACTTTTTTAAGTGAGTAAAACTGTTGCTTTTAAAGTGATTAGTTGAATTTACTTTTAAAACATGAGTAAACCCATTGCTTTTAATGCGATTAATTGAATTTACTTTTTTAAAGTGAGTAAACGTATTGCTTATAATGTGATTACTTGACTTTACTTTTTAAAAAGTGAGT
>NC_079435.1:56296296-56378796 GCF_903798145.1 Danio aesculapii | reverse complement strand
ATTTAATTTATTTATTATTAAAATTTTCCATATCTGCAATGCCTGTATTTTGGATTTTTTTTGTACTCCACTTAGAATCCAACATGGAAATTATTTTAGTTTGTTATTGGCATTGATTGTTTTGAAATTCAAATGGAACTTACATGCCTGTGTTTTATTTCGGTAATAGATATGGCTTTTGGTGATTAATCATGATTAATTACAAAAAAAAATGTGATTTAATTAGTTAATTTTTAAAATAATTTGACAGCCATAATAAAAATATGAAGTTGGATTTCATGGTGACTTTAAACCAACCTCTTCAGTCATTGTGAGAAACAGCAGATGCTGCAATGGATGATGTGAGAAAATTAAAGAGTTTATTGGGTGGAAATTGTGTTCTTTGCATTTCAAGGCTGTAAACAGAACTCTTGTTCTTGTTCCCATTCAGTTTTTTTCTTTTCTGTGAAATTGTCTGGTCTGAGTAACAGGTCACATCATCCTGATGTTCAATGCAGCTCTTCAGCAGGCTTAATTTCCTTCATTTGCTGGGGATTAAGTTGCCATAGATACGATCATCCTCCACAGGGTCAAACATCCATGTGTGTTTGCATCATTCCCGGTAGGTACAGTGACGGCTTTTCGGTGGCTGTGAGAGATAAAGAGTCTGATGCTCTTCAAAGCCAAACAAGCATCTGTCCAAGAACAACTGATCATAGCAAAAAACAAAGAAACTGCAAAGAGTAAGCAAGTTTCTCAGCAACTTTTTGCCGTTCAGTGAAGAATTCCTGTCTTTGAGAGAGAAAATTATGTCCCGTTTTTCTGTCTGTACTACAAGATTTATCTAGTGAGCTCTGTAATACCCAGCATAGGCCTACTCGTCTTTTCTCTGCAGTACAAAGAACATCAAATCACAGATGTGTGTGTGTGTGTGTGTGTGTGTGTGTGTGTGTGTGTGTGTGTGTGTGTGTGTATATATATATATATATATATAAAAGGCAGAGTGGAGGAGTAAAGGAACATTTAGAAAGAGAATAAACCCTTTATCCGAGTGTATGATGTTTCCTTCTCTTTGGTCAGTTTGTTCTCACTCTAAACATGTGAATCGAAAAACATCCATTTTTCAGCCTCATGGCATTATTTCTCAGGCTGACGTCTGCAAAAGAACATCAGCATAGTAAAGACACAACAGGACCTGACGTGTCTGAAGAGAAAATATAAGCACAAAGTTATTTTTACAATTTTTTGGAGCTCAAATGTGTTTGTGGAGCTTTATATTAATACAACTGGACTTTGAACTTCTCACAACTCTTGTTGTCCATGGAAGGTCAAAGAGCTCTTGGATTTAATCTAGAATATTTTTATGTTTGTTCCAAAGATGAATGAAGGCTTCAGGGCAGTGGAACGACATGGGGGTAAACAGAAATGAATAACAGAATTTTCATTTTAGGTTGTAGAGCTAAAACTTTAATGTTTCCTTACAATTCTGTCCACTCTCAGGGCATACATTAATCTTCCTTGTTTAAAATTAGAATGAACGGATGGATGGATAGGTGGGTGAGTAGATAGATAGATAGATAGATAGATAGATAGATAGATAGATAGATAGATAGATAGATAGATGGATGGATGGATGGATGGATGGATGGATGGATGGATGGATGGAGGGAGGGAGGGAGGAATGGATGGATGGATGGATAGATGTTTAAAATTGATTGATGGAAATGTGAGCAGATAGATAGATAGATAGATAGATAGATAGATAGATAGATAGATAGATAGATAGATAGATAGATAGATAGATAGATAGATAGATAGATGTATGGATGGACAGATGGACGGATGGATGGATGGATGGATGGATGTTTAAAATTGATTGATGGAAACGTGAGCAGATAGATAGATAGATAAATAGATGGACGGACGGACGGACGGACGGATGGATGTTTAAAATTGATTGATGGAAACGTGAGCAGATAGATAGATAGATAGATAGATAGATAGATAGATAGATAGATAGATAGATAGATAGATAGATAGATAGATAGATAGATAGATAGATAGATAGATAGATAGATAGATAGATAGATAGATAGATAGATAGATAGATAGATAGATAGATGGACAAATGGATGGATGGACAGATGGACAAATGGATGGATGGACGGATTTACAAATGGATGGATGGACAGATGGACAGACAGATAAACAGGACAGGAATATATTGTTTTGCTACTCTTATTTAATACTGAAAGTTCCTGGCTGAAAATATGACAAGGACAGAATAGTACAATCTTTGCATAAAAGGCATCCGAGCGTTTGTAAGACTGCTGTGACCTTCATATAACAAAACTATGAGAGAAAAAATTCACTCTAATAAAACTCAGTTGTAATTCTCCATAAAGAATGTCCATCATAACTTCTTTCTCTTGCATCACTGGATGGGCTCCAAATGTCCCTCATTGACAGCTATAGTGAGGCTTTTGGCTGCTTCAACATTAAACGCTGAGGGGTTTCTTTGGCTTCTGTGGTGAAACACTCCAGTCTTTGACGCCTTGGGGAGTGAAAACACTGATCTCATCTCGTTCCTGCTCACTTTCTGCTTCCCTCCGTGAGCTCTCCAGCTTTCTCTCGCCAGCACCGCACGATACAAACTACCAATCATTTTTAGTGATCCGACTCGGACACCTCTGGCCGGGCCGCGTTACAAGCGCCACACATGCCTCCCTTTTAGTCTCCATGCACAATCAATTGTTCTCGATTAGGGGCCGCTGGAGTGGATAATGAATTAAATCAAATTGGATTCTGCATATCTTGTTGATTCTAGAGGAGCATTCAATCTCAGCTTGAGACGATTAAGAATGCCTGCTGAAGAAATCCAGGGCAAAAAAAAGCTTCTTAGCGAATTCTTTTGGCGAAGATGAATATCGTCTTGAAGATTGTGGTGAAGTAAAAAGATGACGGCTTGCTCACTGTAGTGCCATATGGCAAAGCTTCGCCTGAGTGAACTTGGCCGTCCTGTCTCCAGAGAACAGTCGAGTGCAGTCTGTCTAGCCGTGGGCCTCCGGAATATGGGAAAAAAAGGGAAAATGTGGGTGATCCGGCAAATTGATTCATTAGCAAAGAAAATGAACCTAGAAAACAAACAGAACACATCCTGGGTTGTGCGACCACATGTTAAAAAAAACTATAGTTATTTTAAGGGCTGCAAAACAAAATATTTGTTTTAAAAGATTTTTTCCTGCTTTATTTGCTTAAAATTAATATTTAATTCAATATTTTAGTTCCGTCATGACAACCTGACATTTATTAGAGATTTGAAAAAATATATTTATTTTTATCTTTGATTTTCTCAAAATGAATATTTAATTCAGGATAATTGGAAATAACTATTACTAAAACCACAAAATTAATTTTAGTTCTGTCATGACATCCTGACAACTTTTAGGGCTGTGAAAAAAAAAACATAATAAAAGAAAATTTGTTTGTCTTTGATTTACATAAAATTGATATTTAATTCAGGATAATTAGAGATAACTAATACTAAACAATAAAATGAATTTTAGTTGTTGTGACGGTAAAAAAAAAATAATAATATATATATATATATATATATATATATATATATATATATATATATATATATATATATATATATATATATATATTTTTTTTTTTTTATATATATATATATATATATATATATATATATATATATATATATATATATAAATATATAAATATACATACCTTACTAGTACCGGGTTGGACCCTCATTTGCCTACTGCCTTAATGTTGACATGTTGACATGATAGCATCACGCAGTTGCTGCAGATTTGTCGGCTGCACAACCAAGATCTGAATCTCCCGCTCCACCACATACCAAAGGTGCTCTATTGGATTGAGTTCTGGTGACTGTGGAGACCATTTGAGTACAGTGAACTCATTGTCATGTTCAAGAAACCAGTCTGAGATGATTTGCGCTTTATGACATGGTGCTTTATCCTGCTAGAAGTGGCCATCAGAAGATGGGCACACTGTAGTCATAAAGACATAGACATGGTCAGCAACAATAATCAGGTAGGCTGTGATTTTAACCCGATGCTCAATTGGTTCTAATGGGCCCACAGTGTGCCAAGAAAATATCCTCCACATCATTACACCAGCAGCCCAAACCGTTGATACAAGGCAGGATGGATCTATGCTTTCATGTTGTTGACACCAAATTATGACCCTACCATCCGAATGTTGCAGCAGAAATCGAGACTCATCAGACCAGGCAACGTTTTTCCAAACTTCTATTGTCTCATTTTTGTGAGCCTAGTGCAAATTGTAGCCCAACATCTAAATTCATTTTAAATAATGATTTTCCCTCTGTCCGCTGCTTTAAGTATAAATACATGTTTTCCTCTCAAGTAAATAGCTAAAAACATGTTATTGAAATGTTTTCTCTTTTAGCGCAGCACTCTTTGTAATCGTGTGTAAGCGAGTTTATGGGCTGCTGGACCAAACTGGCAAGAATGAGGCTGAGAAGGATTTGTGATGCCTTTTTGGCTCTGAAAACCCAGGCTTAGGGGGGATTTTGAAGGTCTTCATGGACCAGTAACAGAGCGGAAGGGCCACTCAGTCCTGAATGCGATAAACAGAACAAACAGCACTTTTAGCTGTGCTGGATTTTTATTTTTTTTTGCTCTTTTTTTTCTGTTCAGCAATATTCACTGGTATAAATGAATATAAACACATGAACATGCTGCTAAAGCATACTCCAATGCCTATAACTAAGACTCATTCACAATCAGTTATGATTAGCCTTCCTGAATTATTAGCTGTTTGTTTTTGCCCAATTTCTGTTTACAAAAAGAAGAATTCAACACATTTCTAAACCAACATAGGCAAAACATAGCCTTATGTACAGTGCATCTGGAAAGCATTCATAGCGCTTCACTTTTTTCCACATTTGTTTATGTTACAGCCTTATTCCAGAAATGGATTAAATTCATTTATTTCCTCAAAATTCTACACACTATACCCCATAATGACAATGTGAAAAAAAAAGATTTTTTTGGAATTGTTGCAAATTTATTAAAATTAAAAAAAGCTGAAAAAAATCACATGTACATCAGTATTCACAGCCTTTGCCATGAAGCTCTAAGTTAAGCTCATTTTGTTTCCATTGATCATTCTTGAGATGTTTCAGCAGCTTAACTGGAGTTCACCTGTGGTAAATTCAGTTGATTGGACATGATTTGAAAAGGCATACACCTGTCTATATAAGTTCCCAGGGTTGACAGTTCATGTCAAAGCACAAACCAAGCTTGAAGACAAAGGAATTGTCTGTAGACCTCTGAGACAGGATTGTCTCGAGGCACAAGGCTGGAGAAGGTTACAGAAAATTTCTGCTGCTCTGAAAGTTCCAATGAGCACAATGGCCTCCATCATCCATAAGTGGAAGATGTTTGGAAATACCAGGACTCTTCCTAGAGCTGGCCGGCCTTCTAAGCTGAGTGATCGGAGGAGAAGGGCCTTAGTTAGGGAGGTGATCAATAACCCAATGGTCACTCTGTCTGAGCTCAAACGTTCTTCTGTGGAGAGAGGAGAACCTTACAGAAGGATAACCATCTATGCAGCAATCCACCAATCAGGCCAGTATGGTAGAGTGGCCAGACGGAAGCCACTCCTCGCCTGGAATTTGCCCAAAGCCATCTGAAGGACTCTCAGACCATAAGAAACTAAATTCTCTGGTCTGATGAGACTAAAATTGAACTATTTGGAGTGAAAGCCAGGCGTTACGGTTGGAGAAAACCAGGCACCGCTCATCACCAGGCTATTACCATCCCTACAGTGAAGCATGGTGGTGGCAGCATCATGCTGTGGGGATGTTTTTCAGCTGCAGGAACTGGAAGACTAGTCAGGATAGAGGGAAAGATGAATGCAGCAATGTACAGAGACATCCTGAATGAAAACCCGATTCAGAGTGCTCCTGACCTCAGACTGGGGCGGCGGTTCATCTTCCAGCAGGACAATGACTCAAAGCATACAGCCAAAAAATCAATGGCATGGCTTCACAACAACTCTGTGAATGTCCTTGAGTGGCACAGCCAGAACCCAGACCTAAATCCTATTGAACATCTCTGGAGAGATGAGAGGCAGTACACTGTCACTTCCCATCCAACCTGATAGAGCTTGAGAGGAACTGCACAGAGGAACGGGCAAAAATTCTGAAAGAAAGGTGCGCCAAGCTTGTGGCATCATATTCAAAAAGACTTGAGGCTGTAGTTGCTGCCAAAGGTGCATCAACAAAGTATTGAGCAAAGGCTGTGAATACTGATGTACATGTGATTTTACAGCTTTTTTATTTTTAATAAATTTGCAACAATTTCAACAAATCTTTTTACACATAATCATCATGGGGTATTGTGTGTAGAATTTTGAGGAAATAAATGAATTTAATCCATTTTGGAATAAGGCTGTAACATAAACAAATGTGGAAAAAGTGAAACGCTATGAATACTTTCTGGATGCACTGTACATTTCTGGAGGTAGTGAATTATGTAGCCAGAAGTACGCTACGGGGCGGTATGACACAGTTCCTTACTGCTTACCAGCTGACTGCTTACCTCCGTGTGGATGGCTTTCCCAGTTTTTCCACATTGGTAGGTCAGTCAGTCAGTCAACAGTGGCCTCTGGTGGTTTTACGCGAGAAGAGCAAGCGTGAATGGCACTCGCGAGAGAAATTTGAGATCTGAAAATGTGTACACAGCAGCTTCAGATGGATTTGTGAAAAGAAAAACTGTAAAAACAAACAGCTCCTGGGATGTATTTGGCGCTCTCCAGAAATGTATATAGGGTTATGTATATAGTATGTTTTCAGAATGAGCCTGGGTTGTTCTAAACATAATAGTTTCAATAACTCATTTCTAATAACTAATTTATTTTATATTTGTCATGATGACAGTAAATAATATTTGACTAGATATTTTTCAAGAGACTAGTATTCAGCTTAAAGTGACATTCAAAGACTTAACTAGGTTAATTAGGTTAACTAGGCAAGTTAGGGCAAGTCCAGCAAAGCTAGCAGTATTATAAAAGACTCTACTCCCTTCCACAGTCTCTTTCAGCTACTGTTGTCAGGAAGAAGGTTTCGAAGTATTAGAACCTGTTTGGCTAGACTACTTAACAGTTAGAGCTTTCTAGTAAATTTACCCCCTCTGATATCTCATCCCCCCAAGCCCCATGCATTCCTGTGTATGTCCCATACAGGTGAGTGGGCTTAACCAACCACCTGTAAAAAAGACACCATCTCATCTCTCTGACCATTACACCAGGTTGCACATTTGCACTATAGACACTTTTGTAATCACTCCATGTCTCTTGGAAACACTGTGCATTTCAAACTGTGCTTCATTCAGGTGAGTGGACACATTGTTTAGTCTCATGTAATAGTACTTTTATAGTCTGTGTATAGTTAAGTGTCTTATAGAATATGTTAGTTATGCATTGGTTTTTTTAAGTAGCTCTTGAGCTTGTTTCAGCAAGGAGGTTCAACCAACTCAGAGTTTAAACTTGAACTCTGAGTTGACTTACTGAGAGATTAAAAACTCAGAGATTTGGGAAACGCCTAATTCACAGGAGGGCCAATAATTCTGACTTCAACTGTATGTCTGCATTATTGAGTGGGAATTGCTGGGGAATTGATGGTAGAAGACTTTGTTGACAAATGAAGAAAAATAGCACCCACAGCAACATCAAAATAAGTGTTTTGTTCTTGGTAATCCAGTCTGGCCCTCCGTCGCTCTTCTCATTGATTGTCATCGGTGTGGATGGGGATTGTGAGACAGGCTATCATTTTTGCTCCTGCTAATTAGTTTTTTCTTGGATTTTGTGTTGTCAAAAGAAAGCTGCATTTCATCATTCGGTTTAATCACTGCCACACAGTTTAGTCTCTGGAAACCTGTAAAAATGTTGTTGTTGTGGACCGTGGGGAGAAATTAATGTTTAACAGTGTCACACCTTTTGCTTGCAACCTGAAAATTACCTTCAAATTACCTGCAAATTAGAAGATCTGATGACTTTGAAAAGTTATTTACTGTGTTTTACAAAATAAAAATATACACTCCAAAAAATATTTGGGTCACACTTTATTTTGATGGTCCGTTTGTTGAATTTAAGTTACATTGCATCTACATGCCAACTAATTCTCATTAGGTTATTAGTAGGCTATTAGGTTGGGGTTATGGTTAGGGTTAGTGTAAGTTTACATGTACCTGCAAAGTTTCTTATAATGTCTGTTGAAGGAGCAGTATCAGCAGATATTAAGCAGACAGTCTACTAACACTCAAATTGACCGTCATAATAAAGTGTACCAAATATTTTGCTGCTTTATTTAAAATGAGCTGAAACAAGTACGATTCTTGCGCTCAAAAAAGATTTTTGCTGCTTGTTTGATATACTTATTTAACATGAGCTAAATCAACACAATTCTTGAGTTTTTTTCGGGACAACTTAATTGTTTTATGTTCAAACTACTTCAATTTGTAAAAACAATTAAGTTAGCTTAATCAATTTGTGTTGGGACAATGTGAATGACTTGTGTGGAGCCCTGCAACTTTGTATTGTTTGTATTTGCCGTGCTAAAAGGTTGCGCAGTGCTACACTGTTAAAAAATAGGGTTCCTTGTCTGCGCTAATAGAGGAATTACCAACCTACGTCACACATGACGTCACACGAGTTCCCGGTTGCAATAGCAAACGTGTTGTGCGGTAGGATGCCAAATTCAAGTGCAAAAATAGAAAACTTAACTTTAACCGTACACCCCACTGCTTTTAATGCCAACCGCAGACCAATAAACAGGCAGATGGTCAAAAGGCAGGAAGCAGGCAATGTAAAACAAACAAAACAAAGCAAGGTTCAAACACGGAAGGCAAGGAAAACGCGTCATAATTTTCAGTGCAGTATAAAAATTCTCTGTAACTTTGGTGTGTTTGTATGTGTATAAATAGTCCAGTAATCAGTCCATGAGCAGCTTCAACTGTGAGTGTAATCAAACGAGATCAGGAACTGGTGTATGTGTGTGTGGTACATGACTGGATCTTGTAGTTCTTGAAATGGCGTTTTTTTAGTCTATTAGTGAACTGCGTGTTCTGCAGTCACTAGATCGCTGGTGATCATATCAATTCCAATTATAGCAGTACTGCTGACTCACAATATGTTTAATTTCCAACCCAATTAAGCATTTATTTATTTATTTATTTATTTTTATATATTTATTTTTCATTTATCTAAATATTCATTTATTTATTTATTATTTATTTATTTAATATTCATTTATCTTTCTTTATATATTTATCTATTTGGGTATTTATTTATTTATTTATTTATTTATTTATTTATTCATTATTCATTCATCTTTATATATTTATCCATTTGTTTATTCATGTATTTAGATATTTATATATTTATTTTGTTTTTATTTATTTCTTTATTTATTTAATTTTTTTCCAACTAAAGTGAATTAATTAATTCATAATGACAATAAGCTAAATAATCAATCACTCAATCACTACTCATTATGTAATAAGATATTATTGTATAACAATTTAAATATTGTATTTTATTTTTATTTACAGTGTTTATTTATTTATTTATTTTGCTGTCGTATCTTTAGATTTATTTTAGCATTACCCACGATAGCAACTTTAGATTAAGGAAATAAGACTTTATCTGTAACTAGTATCTGTATCTGTATCTTTGTCTCCCTCAATTTATATATAGATATTTCCTTCAAAGATTTAATTTCAAAAATGTAGTTTGGCCTCTTAAGCTTGGCCATCAGCTTTTTCTGAACATATTAAGCACCTCTTGTCACTAACAGAGAACCAATGGAGCACCAATGAAATGAGCATCAATTGGATTGCAATGGATGCACTGCTGCACTGCATCAAGAAGCGCTTTTATCACTGAACTAAATTAACAGACCGAGAGCTTTTACCCACACAGCCATTAAATATCTACCAGCCACATAAATCTTACCTCCGCATGTGTGTTTATGCAGCCTGAGTGGAGGAGGAGATTGAGAAAAGCTCAAAGGAAGACTTCCAGTCTGCTTTCAGAAAGAGAAACACAGGCGGACTAATTCGAGAATGGAGATTGGAAGTGTAATGGTGTTGTCATTCGACTTTTGCCCTCAGGCCAAGCCTGATCCATCTCTCCATCTTCCCTGAGAGGACGAATGATGCTCAGCAGAGAGCGGTTTCATCACTGTGACACAATCAACAGTATTGTAGTGTTGCTAGATCAAGTGGAACGCTGCGCTTCAGCAAAACAACGTATGAGTGCTGGGTAATTCAGAATCAATGGAAGAAAGTGTTGTGTTGTGTGACATAAGCCTCAGCTGAACCCGTGCTCCTATTTCAGACACAGGCCCTCGCTGATTCCCGCCGTGAAGATTCAGATGTTTCAGCAGTAGATTTATCTTTCTGGCCTGTGACCAGACTTATCTTTATCATTCCATGCCATTTTGTCGGATCAGAGCAAGGACATGAAGCAGGGATGCACCAGCACACGTTTTGCTAAGAATGATTTTAAAATACACTCTTAAAATGGAAGATTCAGAAAGGGTGTTTTTTTTTTTTTTGTTGTTGTTTTTTTTGGTAGTGATGCAACAGAACAGGGGTTCCCAAACTTTTTAGCCCGCAACCCCCAAAATAACAATGTCAGTGACTCAAAACCCCAAATATCCTCTGAGGTGATTATAAATACAGAAACCTTGCATGCAACGGCACACACACACACACACACACCAATAGGCTCAAGTCTATTCTTCGTTTAATTTTTTTGTTGTGTGTGAATCCTGCAAATGTGTCAGAAAGTTTAACCTGGTGCCATAAAATCAATCTGCTGCATCTGATGCTATTGCTATGCTAATAGAACTTGTAAATATAAGCTAGTAACTAGTATAAAGTAGCTACTTTGGTTATTATCTTCAGTATGGATAAAATATGCCAATTTTAATGGTTTAATAAAATTAATTAGATTTTTAGAAATCATAAAGCGAACTTTGGGAACCTTGCAACGGCACACACACACACACACACCAATAGGCTCAAGTCTATTCTTCGTTTATTTTTTTTGTTGTATGTGTATGCTGTAAATGTGTCAGAAAGTTTAACCTGGTGCCATAAAATCAATCTGCTGCATCTGATGCTATTGCTAAGTCTTTAATAGAATGTACTGTAATCACCCCAGCGGTCGCAATCCAATAGAACTTGTAAATAGAAGCTAGTAACTAGTATAAAGTAACTATAAACTTCTATTAATATCTTCAGTATGGATAAAATATGGCAATTCTAATGGTTTAATAAAATTTATTAGATTTTTAGAAATCATGAAGCGTCCCCCCCCTTCATTGTTGACCCCCACTTTGGGAACCACTGCAATAAAAGATCTATTTCTGTTTCCACAAAGAACCTTTCAATGTAGAGTTGTAAAAAGAAGCATATTTGTTCTTTGTGTGAATAACATTTGAATGGAAATAAATAGGCGGCACGTGACTTAGTGGTTAGCACTATTGCCTCACAGCAAGAAGGCTGCTGGTTCAACTCCCGGCTGGATGTTGCAGGTGCTCCGGTTTCCCCCACAGTCCAAAGACATGCGCTATAGGGGAATTGAATAAAGTAAATTATCTGTAGTGTGTGACTGTGTGTTAATGAGTGTGTATGGATGTTTCCCAGCACTGGGTTGCAGCTGGAAGGGCATCCACTGTGTAAAACATGTGCTGGACAAGTTGGCAGTTCGTTCCGCTGTGACCTCTGATGAATCAAGGGAATAAGCCGAAGGAAAATGAATGAATAAATAAATATTTTTTGCACTGTTTATAACCTTGATTGTTTGAGTTGGTGTTGTTATTAACTAAAAATACTATTTGTTTACCTAAAATAAATATAAATATTAGGTGAAAATAAACAAAAAAGTCAGTTAGTTAAGAGATTAGAGAAGAATAAAGACAAATAGAAATATGTTTAGGAAATTCAATTGGCAAAAGGGCATAAAACTGCTAAAACTTAAAATAAAATGAAAATTGAACATATCTAAATATATTTATTTTATAATTGAATATTTTTATTTAGTTTTTATCTTATTTCATTTTATAAAGTTCATATTTCATATTTCAACTCTACTCAAATGGAAATACATAAATAAATAACAAACAAATAAATAAATAAATATATAAGATGACATTTTACTGTAATATTTTTTCCTCTTTTGATGATCTTGATTGTTTTGCACATCATAACAGAGCTGTTGTTGTTTTTAACTACAGTAAACTTAAATATTAGATGGAAAAAAACTCAAATTGTTGCCCTCTCTAATGTTCTATTAAAATTCCAAAATTACTCAACATGAAACAAGGTTAGAGAGGAATAAAGACTAATAGAAATATACTTCAGAAATTAAATTGACGAAAGGGCATACAACTACTAAAACTTAGGATAAAATGAAAATTGAACATATCTAAACATTTTGATTTTATTTTATTTTTATCTTTTTATTTTATTTTATTTTATTTTATTAAGGTTCTTTTTTATATAACTCTACTCAGTTGGAAACAAATAAATAAATAAGATGACATTTCACTGTAATATTTTTCCCACTGTTTATAATCTTGATTGTTTTCCGCATCAGAGAACAGAGTTGTTGTTATTATTAACTAAAAATACTATTGGTATGACTGAAATAAATATACATATTGGGTGAAAAAAAGAGTCAATTAGTTGCCATTTCTAATGTTTTTTTTTTTTTTTATTCAAATACCAAAATTACTAAATAAGAAAAAAAAAAAAAGATTAAAGAAAAATAAAGACTAATTGAAATATGTTTAAGAAATTGAATTGAAGAAAGGGCATAAAACTACTAAAACTTAAAATAAAAATAAAAATTGAACATCTAAATATATTTATTTTATTTTTGAATATTTTTATTTTATATATATTTTTTTTATTATTAAAGCTTATTAAAGTCCACTGTTTATAATCTCGATTGTTTTCCACATCATAGAACAGAGTTGTTGTTGTTTTCGTTGTTAGTAATTAAAAATACTATTGGTATAACCTTAATAAATATAATAATAAATATTAAGAGAAAGAAAACAAAAAATTCTAATGTTTCTTTAAATACCAAAATTACTAAACATTAAAAAAAGATTAGAGAATTAAAACAAATAGAAATATGTTTAAGAAGTTCAATTGACAAAAGGACAAAAAAACTAGTAAAACTTAAAATAAAATGAAAAATGAACATAACTAAAAATATTTATTTTATGCCTGAATATTTTTTTTATTTAATTTAATAAAATGTTTATTTATCTTTTTATTTAATTTTTTATTTTATTTTATTTTATTTTATTTTATTTTATTTTATTTTATTTTATTTTATTTATTTTATTTTATTTTATTTTATTTTATTTTATGGATCATATTTCATATAACTTTACTCAGTTGGCCTGTTGCCATAAGGATGAGCTATATTCCTTTAGCAAAGCAATCCACAGAGTTCAAGTCGATTCCTTTAAGCACAGTAGTTTCCACTTTGCATGCAGAATAAGAGTATCATTGACAGCTCAGATGAATAATTCATCCTTTATTTGCCGCCGCAGCAAAATGCTAAATGCTTGCCATTTTTTTCATAATCTTTTTTTTTTCTTTTTTGTCAACTCCTACACAAGTCAGCCATCATTCAGAAGCAGGAAATAAAAAGGCAGTTCAGCGACGTGCTGGAGACTCACCAATGGAACATCTGGGTGTCTGTGAATGCGGTTATTCGCTTTCTCTTGTCCCTCGAGCCGGAAAATGAAAGGCGACATGCAGAGGAGTTGACAGGTAAAGCGATTGCCCCCTGTTGAGAGGTTGGCAGCATCACTCTCTAAACGTCTCTGCTTTCCGTCTCCAAGTCTCAGAAGTGGCCCTGAAAACAGAGGAAGAGAGAAACAAACAAACCTACCAAAACACAAAGGATAAGCATAGAGAGAATCGCATTTCTATCAGCTTTAGATGACCGTTCAGCAGGTCAAACTGCAGCGAGGAGGATCTTGATATTGTCTATGATGTGCTTGACAGATGCTGCGGTGGCATTTAATGTTTTCTCGCTCTCTTTATTCTCCTTCTCCAGCTGGCGGGCATTGAAGGCAGAGAAAGGAAAAGCACTTAAACGCTGGATTCAAACCAGCATGTTTGACACCTTTTATAAATGCACTGACACAGTCAGACCTCTCTTTATGTGACACCTCTATCATTTTGAATGGCAAATCTAAATATGGAGGGTTGCAGTATTCAATGGCTGACAGAGAACATTCTCTTAAGCTCGCTAAAAGCGGTCTCAATGCAGCTGACAGCTGGAGAGGAAAGCGAATAAGCTTCACCGGTACTTCAAACCTAGGTAAAAATGACAAATAGAAAATAATAGCCTCCAAAATATTTTGAATTATCCACTCAGGCCGGATCCGAAACGGCGCCTGGAACTGCGGCATGTAAGAAAAGTAAAAAGCTGCACTTGAAGATGTATGAGGCGTGTTATATGGAAATGTGTTTTTAAAAGGCCTGTTCTGTATTAAAGACATCAATCTTATTTCTGTTTCATCTGATGTTTTAAATTGACCATCTGCCTGAGTGGATCTTAGGACTCAAAGACATTTATTTATTTATTTACTTATTTTTTTTGTCTGGGAGTTTTGCATGCATGATTGTAGGAAAATTGGCCAGACTCATTTTAAAGTTTATGAGTTTAGCTCATGAATATTGATTAAATGGAATGTGGACATGTGCACTGAACTGAAGCAGCCAATAAACACAATATATTCATGACTGAAGAGTAAAATATATCTCCACCCCAAAAAAAACTATATATATATATATATATATATATATATATATATATATATATATATATATATATATGCACATATACACTTACCGGCCACTTTATAAGGCACACCTTACTGGTACTGGGTTGGACCCCCTTTTGCCTTCAGAACTGCTTTAATCCTTGGTGGCACAGATTCAGCAAAGTACTGGAAATATTCCTCAGAGATTTTGGTCCATATTGACATGATAGCATCACGCAGTTGCTGCAGATTTGTTGGCTGTACATTCATGATGCAAATCTCCCATACCACCACAACCCAAAAGTGCTCTATTGGATTGAGTTCTGGTGACTGTGGAGACCATTTAAGTACAGTGAACTCATTGTCATGTTCAAGAAACCAGTGTGAGATGGTTTGCGCTTTATGACATGGTGTGTTATCCTGCTGGAAGTAGCCATCGGAAGATGGGCACACTGTAGTCATAAAGGGATGGAGATGGTCAGCAACAATACTCAGGTAGGCCTTAGTGTTGACATGATGCTCAATTGGTACTAATGAGCCCAAAGTGTGTCAAGAAAAAATCCCCCACCCCATTACACCACCATTACCAGCCTGAACTGTTGATGCATGGCAGAATGGATCCATGCTTTCATGTTGTTGATGCCAAATTCTGACCCTACCATCCGAATGTGGCAGCAGAAATTGAGAGTCAATAGACCAGCCAACGTTTTTTCAATCTTCTATTATTCAGTTTTGGTGAGCCTGTGCCAATTGTAACCTCAGTTTCCTGTTCTTAGCTGACAGGAGTGGCACCCGGTGTAGTCTTCTGTTGCTGAGTGTTGTGTGTTCAAAGATGCTCTTCTGCATACCTTGGTTGTAAGAGTTGTGATTTGAGTTACTGTTGTCTTTCTATGAGCTCGAACCAGTCTGGCCATTCTCCTCTGACCCTTGGTATCATTGCACCCACAGAACTGCTGCTCATTGAATATTTTCTCTTTTCCTGATCATTCTCTGTAAACCCTTGAGATGGTTGTGTGTAAAAATCACAGTAGATCAGCAGTTTCTGAAATGGACCAGCCCATCTGGCACCAACAACCATGCCACATTCAAAGTCACTTAAATCACCTTTTTTCCCCATTATGATGCTCAGTTTGAACTGCAGCGGATCGTCTGGACCATGTCTACATGCCTAAATGCATTTTGTTGCTGCCATAAGATTGGCTAATTAGAAATTTGCATTAACGAGCAGTTGGAGAGGTGTACCTAATAAAGTGGCCAGTGAGTTATATATATATATATATATATGTGTGTGTGTATAGAGCTATTTCATTGATATTACATAAAACGTAATTTCTGTAAAAGCAACTTTAGAAATATATTTACCAGGAAAAAATCATGACATGCCCAAAACTTATTTTCCCCACTGTATATATATACATTCAGAACAAGTGTCTTGTTGAATCATTAAAAACAGTGGGGAGGAAGCTTTTGGGGGGGATTTCCATGGCTTCCTGAATCCACCTAAAGATGATTCAAACAGGTGGAGAATGAGTCACGCTAATGCCTAATAAAGTAAAGCAGCCGCCAACGGAAGGTTACTCTTTAAACCGCAAACAATAAACCAATATAAACTCTTTAAGATCCACAAAGAGATCTCCTGCCGCAAATGGGGGCCGCATCGCTGCAATTACGACTGTACATCAAGACAGCTTATGAACCCTAGGTAATGACTCAGGCACTTATCTGCTGTCTCCTAGTCTCCTAATACATTGTTTATTGGCGTACCACACAGTCCTAATTAAACACAAGAGCTCCTCTGGTGAGTTAAAGGGGAGGAAAAAAAAATCAGAGAAGCATCAGAGCTAGGAACAGTAATTAACCTAAAAACCAAGGCTTTATACGAGACGGGCTTAATGAAGTGTCTTTGCTTTAAAGAAACAAAACTCTGTTTGCTAACACTCAGGGTTCGTGTTACATTATGCCACTTTTAATTGTTACTCAACTGACATGAGACATTGGGGAAAAGAATAGTTGTTAGAAAACGAACTGACCCAAGAGTGACAGAAGAGGAGAAAGAGTAAGAGCAATTATTTGATTCATGTTTGGTTATGTTTCTTAGAGGCGACAGCAAGCCAAACTGAGCTGTCAAATGAAGGCCTTTGCTTATCTTTTGTATGAAAATTGTTGGTTATGAAAATAGTGAAATAACAAGGCTTGACATAAACAGATCACTTTGCCTTTGGAGAAATGATGAATATTAATACTTTCATCCAACAAGGCACACGTTAAATTGATCAAGAGGGATGGTAAAGACATTTACAGTGATTCATACACATTCAAACAAATGACGTGTGTTGTTTGTTCAAACTACTTATTTAAAATAAGTTGAAACAACACAATTCTAGAGGGTTTTTTGGGGGGAACTTGATTATTTTATGTTTAATCTTAACTTAAATTTGTAAAAAAATAATAAGTTAACTTGTAATAAAAAGTGTTGCCCCAACACAAATTGATTGTGTGGAATTCAAAAGTGCACTTTGGTTGTTCAAACTACTTATTTAAAGGGCACCTATGATGAAATTCATCTTTTGTAAGCTGTTTGGACAGAACTGTGTGTAGGTATAGTATGTTCACAGTCATATTAGGGTAATGTAAAGACAATAAGTCTCTTTTTGTTTAATTTTTTGACGTTAAAATAGGATCCAGTCAGCGGCAATAGCCTAGTGGTTAAAGTGCGCTGACATATAGCACTATGGTGCTCACAGTGACCAGAGTTCGATTCCCGGCTCGAGGTCCTTTGCTGACCCTTCACCCTCTTACTGCTCCCAACTATTTCCTGTCAATTCTCTGCACTATTCTATACATTAAAGGTTAAAAACCCCTAAAACAAATTATATATCAAAAATAGGATCCAAGTCCCTCTCATTTTGAGGCCCACCACAACGTGACGTAGGAGTGCGGTTTCCCCGCCCACCAAATTGATTGACAGATGTGTAGTTACATGTATAACGTCACCTTAGAATTATAAGGTTCTTTCTGACATTTTTGTCAAAATTTATTGACATATTCTTATTAAATGACAACTTATTTACATGATGGGATTTTTTATATATAAGTTGTTTACATTTTAAGACTTTTTATTTAAAAGGGAGAGTATACCGAGAGTATTCAGTGTGTGTGTGTGTGCATCATTCACCTCAATGGAAAGCAAATTACACTGTCTGAATTGTTTTAGTGCACTATGTGACATTCAGCAAATAGAAAATAGTCATAATAATAAATAATAACTCATTTAAAAATATATAATAGTGCCGGGACACTTCAAATTCAAGAAAGCATTTGATTGGACAAAAAAAATCTGATGACAATCTGAAGTGCAACGTGATGGGTACTGCGAGGCGGAATCTGCAGACTTTTTTTGCTATTTTATTTTTGCTGTGAATATTGGTAAACATCTGCGGATTTGTGCGGAATTATTTTTGGAGTATCAAAATTTAATATGTTAAAAGTTAAAAGTTAAAAGTTAACCCTAATATGTGAAATAAAATAAAATATCTTTTTAACTTGTATATGTATAAAATGCTAATCCAATGCTGTATAAAATGCTAATCCAATTCACTTTATTTGGTAAACAAAGCAAGACTCTCATATAATATATCTACTAAAAGACAGAAAATATGACTTTACACACTGCATTGTACATAAATCAGATGAACATTTTCATATTAGTCAATAATATTACTGTAATTAATTTAAAAACTGTATAAATATATATTTACACACATTTACTCAAGTAAACAAACAGAATTAACAATGGGCTAAAAATCTGAGGAAATCTGCGGAAAATCTGTGGAATTCTGCGCACGCAGATTTCGTGTGGGCCTAGTGATGGGATAAGGGTTAAAGTAATGTCGTGAAAATCATTCATTCATTTTATTTTCGGCTTAATCCCTTTATTAATTTGGGGTCGCCACAGTAGAATGAACCACCAATTTATCCAGCATATGTTTTACGCAGCGGATGATCTTCCAGCTGCAACCCATCACTGGGAAACATCCATTCACACTCATTCACACACATACACCACAGACAATTTAGCCTACCCAATTCACCTATAGCGCATGTCTGTGGACTGTGGGGGAAACCGGAGCACCCGGAGGAAACCCACATGAACGCTGGGAGGACATGCAAACTCCACACAGAATTGGCTCGAACCAGCGACCTTCTTGCTGTGAGGCAATCGTGCTGTGATTGCCATGTCATGAAAAAACTTCATTCATTTTGAAAGTTACTGTGTGGTATGAATGCCTACATGCTTTAAATGTTTTGGACCATAGCTTAAACATAATATCAAGGCTAACCTATTTGTAATAAAAGCCTAAAGAAACATCCATTTTGAATTCACATCGACTTTACAACTAAAAACACACACACATGAACCATTCGTTTAAAAGCTGTGCATGTATCACTGTTCTATATGACGTCTAATCTAAATGCTGTTTTCTGCTGATTGTTTGAGTGTGTTCACTAATTTGATCATTGGGCTGAATTTTACCCTGGATTTAATAGCTTTTAATGATGTGATCTCAAAAACACAGAAGCAGAATTGAATTAAAGTGTTAGAATAGAAAATCCGGACCTACTAGGTTTACAGGTGAATGTGGCAGTATGATAAACTCCTGACGCCCAAGATCATTTGTCTGTGTGACATAAATTACGTTAATGACGATTTCAGTTGCTCCTATAATTTATTTGTGTTACATTATTTTAACGTGCCAGGGATTTTGAATTAATCTCAAGCATTAATGTGTTAACGTTGACAGCTAATTTATAGTCAACATTTCTTTTGCCTCAGTGGCTGATGTTCAGCCTATATGTACAGTTGAAGTCAAAATTATTAGCCCTCCTGAATTATTAGCCCCCCTGTTTATTTTTTCCCCAATTTCTGTTTAATGGAGAGAAGATTTTTTTCAACACATTTCTAAACATAATAGTTTTAATAACTCATTTCTAATAACTGATTTATTTGATCTTTGTCATGATGACAGTAAATAATATTTGACTAGATATTTTTCAAGACACTTCTATACGGCTTAAAGTGACATTTAAAGGCTTAACTAGGTTAATTAGGTTAACTAGGCAGGTTAGGGTAATTAGGCAAGTTATTGTATAATGATTGTTTGTTCTGTAGACTATCGAATATAAATATAGCTTAAAGGGGCTAATAATTTTGACCTTAAAATGATTTTTAAAAAATGAAAAACTTTTTTTATTCTAGCCAAAATAAAACAAATAACACTTTCTCTAGAAGAAAAAGTATGATCAGTCATATTGTGAAAATTTCCTTGCACTGTTAAACATCATTTGGGAAATATTTTAAAAGAAATAATATTCAAAGGGGGGCTAATAATTCTGACTTCAACTGTATATACTGTATGTTACGCCTTGGAAGGTTTTCAAAGCTGGCAGCAGGCTATAAGTAGAAAGCAAAACAAATGAAAAAAAAAGACAATTTAGGACTGTATGAAATGCATATTAGGCGGTTCATTCCACTGTGGCGACCCCAGATTAACAAAGGGACTAAGCCGAAAAGAAAAGAAATGAAGGAAATGCATATTAAAGGTGCAGTAAGTAAGTTTGACATCCAGTGGTTGGACTAAGTATTGCACTCCTGGTTCAAAACACATGCAAGCGCAAGTTTCCAGACTGACAACATTAACAGAAGTGTGCCTAACTAGGCAGACTAAAGGCTGGATTAAGGCTGATTTAAGTCATGTTCTAAATAAAATAGCAATTGCACACGATAGAAGGAGTATTTCCTTATAGCTTTTGTTCTAACCAACACCTGAAATGTAAAATTTAGATAAGGCTTCTATTCCTTGCAGCTGAACAACAGGACAAACTGACAGTGTTCACCTCAGGTACACTTCATGTGCTTTATTCAGTGTTAAACGCTAATAATACGAGTTTGAATGCCATTTTACCTGACATTTATTGCCATACCACTGAAAGCAGCAGCAGATAGTTCACCTCAGATCTTGAAAATAAAATAAACCATTTGAAATTGAACTTTAGAAGTCTGACTCAGTTGAAGCCAACACATCAGTCATTCAACATCTACATTTAATAATGTTAAAGAAGTTCAATATGTATTTATTAGATTATAAACCTTATCGTTTCGCAGGAGTGCAGTACGTGCACTATTCTGTGTTTCTGAATGGCTGTATTAAAATTTCTGTCGTGTTTCGTCTGGTGCAAACAGCCACATTGCTTATCACTGCAAATTTTGTAGCGTGTTGTTAGGACACAGGGTTACAATGTAACCTGCTCACCTAATGTTGACAATCATAATATTTATATTATTTGCTAACTAATAACCTCATGTGTAACTCTGAATCTGCATCGCATATTGAAGTCTTTCCAGTGGAGGTTGTATTTTAGTCATGTACACACACTTTAAGAGCCTTCATGACTGAATGAACGAAATACGCGGTTTTCCAAGGCAAACTGGAGTGCTGTAATATAATTGGAAATATAAACTGGCAGTGGGTGGGTTAAAAGAACCAAAACAAAGACAGCCATTCCGGCACATACCTCACATTTTCAAAGCAGAATATCTGACTTCAGCATTGTTTTTCAGATAAACAAGTATGTTCACTCAGCATGTTTCTTAAATATCTGCAAACATATTATGGTATTTCTATGCATTAGAAGAGTCAAAATCTTACATACAGCACATTTAAAACAAAGGTCTCATTAGGAGAATTTTCAAACATGATAGACATCACACTGAAGAACAGACAGTTCAGAACAGTAGCTTGGTACATAAGTGTGAGACTTTGCCATTGATACACATCTTTCTCTCTATTTTTTGTGGAGTTGGGGTTTGGGGACACCTCTATTTAAAAACAGATTTTCATACAAATTAAATGGTATACATTTAATGCATAAACAAGTAACATTTCCTTATGAGACTGGGATGGAAGCACAATTTGCAAGCTGAGTAGTATGTGCGAATTCATAGTATTCGAAAAACAGTAGGCGAAGAGTTCCTCTATGAACTACGTCTAGGTTGATTCTGAAGTGTGCATCCAATGGACAATCTTCTGACTGAACACAAGAATGCTATGGGACAAGTTTGTCCAGTGACTATAGGTTGAGAATTTCTTAAGAGAAACACAAATCCCAAAAGCAAAAAGTCTCCATTTCATTCCTGTCTTGAAGAAATAATAAAGATGCATATTAAAACAACCCAGCAAACAAATTTGTTTAATAGATGTCTAATAGACATCTAAACGTAGACAGCTTGGCTAAAACAAGGCTAAACTTGGGCTGTCAGTGAAAATCTAATAGACATTTAAGAATAGCCCAAAACTAGACTAGTAATCAGTTAGACAGATTAGACAGACTTTATATGTTTAGTCAGTCTATTCTGGTTATTTGATGACTAGTCTGGTGTTAGCCTATTCTTAGACGTCTATTAGATTTTTTACTGACAACCCAAATTCAGCCTTGTTTTAGTCAAGACGACTATGTTTAGACGTCTTTTAGACATCTATTAAAAGCAACAAATGCTTGCTAGGAAAGGTCTTCATAGGACTCAAACATCGAAGAACAGACAGTTCAGAACAGAAGCTTGGTAAATAAGTGTAATACTTGACCTTTGATTCACATCTTTCTCAATTTTTTATTTTTTTTTATTGGGGGTCTGGGGTTTGGGGACATCTCTATTTCGAAAACAACAACAGATTTTCATACAAATTAAAGGTATGAATTGAATTCATAAACTAGTAACATATTCTCATGAGATTGGGCTGGAAATACAGTTTGCAAGCTAAGTGGTATGTCCGAATTCATAGAAAAACAGTAGGCGAACAGTTCCTCTATGAAGGTTGATTCTGAAGTGTGCATCCACTGTACAATCTATTGACTGAACACAAGAATGCTATGAGACAAGCTTGTCCAGTGACACTAGGTTGACAATTTCTTAGGAGAAAATGAAATCCCAAACCATTTCATTTCTGTCTAGAAGAAATAATGGAGATGCAAATAAAACAAAGGTCTCATTAGGAGTATTTTCAAACATCATACTGAAGAACAGACAGTTCTCACAAATGTGAGACTTTGCCATTGATTCACACTTTCTCGCTCTATTTTTTTTTTCGTACACAGAGCAGTTTTGGTCCCCTGGGTGCCAGTAGTTTGATGGTTGTTGTAAAGCCATAATTGGTCAGCATGTGGCATTTGTCCTATTATCCTTTCAACACAAGTTCAATAATTTTTAAACACACCATTGTGGCACAAATGTGTATCATTCCAGTGGAGTGTTGATCGATACGTCAGCGTTGTCTAAAAAAGCCCCATTACTGTGTGTGTATGTATGCCTTTGGGGTGTGTAGCACTGATTGGAAACCCTGGATGGATGGTGGTCATTTCAGAGTGTCTAGATGAGTTTCCCATTGTTTGGAGAAGTAAAAATTACGAATGACATCGATAACATCTCCATTACTTCTTCTAGACAGGAATGAAATGGAGACTTTTTGCTTTTGGGATCTTTTTTTTTTTTCCTCCTAAGAAATTGTCGACCTAGGGTCACTGGACAAACTTGTCCCATAGGATTCTGGTGTTCAGTCAATAGATTGTCTATTGAATGCACACTTCAGAACGAACCTAGAAGTAGGTCATACAGGAACTTCCCATCTACTGTTTTTTTTTAATACTATATATTTGGACATACTAATCAGGTCGTAAACTTTATTTCCAGCCCAATCCCATAAGGAATTTTTTACTAGTTCATGCATTAAATTCATACCATGTAATTTGTTTAAAAACATATGTCTTGTTTTGCTTTTTAAATGGAGGTGTCCATAAACCTACCTCTCAATAGGGCATGAGAAATTAATACTAAAATATGTGACTGATATTGTACTAACTAATACAAATTAGCCACTAAATCAAAAACCTACGAATTGCTGTTTGTTTAGATTGGTATTTCACATATACACTACCTGACTAAAGTCTTGTCGCCTATCCAAGTTTTAGGAACAACCAATAATGATCATTCTAGTTGATCATTTGGTATCAGAAGTAGCTTATATGAAGGGTAAAGGCCTCTAGAATAAACTTATGTTACCCAAATAAAACATGATCATGCCTTGATTTTTAATTCTAAAATTAGGACAGTAATGTCTGACTTTGCTAAGATAAAAGTCTTGTCATATATAGTATATAAAGTCATGGTGCAGTGGAAAAAGTATGAATATTGTGTATGACTCCCATGAGCTTGGAGGACTGCATCTATACATCTCTGCAGTGACTCAAATCACTTATTAATAAAGTCATCTGGAATGACAAAGAAAGCGTTCTTGCAGGACTCCCAGAGTTCATCAAGACTCTTTGGATTCATCTTCAATGCTTCCTCCTTCATCTTACCCCAGACATGCTCAATAATGTTCATATCTGATGACTGGGCTGGCCAATCCTAGAGCACCCTGACTGTTACATGTCCATGTATTTATTTATTTATTTTTGCTATTTTGTCACCCTCTAGTGTTTTGTTGCTGTTTCTGTTTTTGATTGAGCAGACTCCTTCGCACCTGCGGATTATTGACCGCCGGCTTTATAAGAGCTCATGCTGCAGCACTTCAGTGACGGCAAACGCGGAGTTGTGCTCCATTCTGTGTTCAGCCTTAGTTTATTGTGTTTTCTCCCCACACTTTGTTTACATTTGATTGTCCAGTTAATAAAACCACTAGACCGATCCGTTGTGTTCTCCCTCATTTGATGTTGTGACCATGGTCGTAACATTGACCTTCTTTGCTTTCAGGAACTTTGATGTGGAGGCTGAAGTATGAGAAGAAGCACTATCCTGCTGAAGAATTTGCCCACTCCTGTGGTTTGTAATGTAATGGGCAACACAAATGTCTTGATACCTCAGGCTGTTGATGTTGCCATCCACTCTGCACATCTCTTGCATGCCCCCATACTAAATGTAACCCCAAACAATGATTTTTCCTTCACCAAACTTGACTGATTTCTATGTGAATCTTGGGTCCATGTGGGTTCCAGTAGGTCTACTGCAGTATTTGTAATGATTGGGATGCAGATCAACAGATGATTCATCAGAAAAATCTACCTTCAGCCACTTTTTCAAATGATCAACTAGAAGTCAAGTTATTATTTGTTGCTCTTACAACTGGGGTCTACGACAAGACTTTTGTCAGGTAGTGTATAGTAGGGAATTATGAGATTTCAGACACAGCAGTAGTCTTTTGTGGCTACTGTAATGCTTGGGTATCGTTCCAGTTCCGATTCTCCTTATTGAATCTGGTTCTTATTAATGATTGGTTACAATTCCAATATTTAATATTTTTTAGATAGACAAAAAGATCAGATACTTACATTTTTATTTTTAAAAAATATATAAAAAAATTAAATTTATTTTTCTTTTATTCTTAAATTTTACTTTAAAGCTGCTACTGGGATGGGGGTGGCACGATCCCCTCACAGCAAGAAGGTCACTGGTTCAAGTCCCAGCTGTGCCAGTTGGCATTTCTGTGTAGAGTTTGCATGTTCTCCCTGTGTTGGTGTGGGTTTCCTCTGGGTGCTCTGTTTTCCCCAACAGTCCAAAAACATGCACTAGAGGTGAATTGGATTAACTAAATTGACCGTAGTGTATAAATATGTGTGAATGTGTGCGTTTGGGTTTTTCCCAATACTGGGATGTTGCTGGAAGGGCATTCGCTGCGTAAAACATATGCTGGATTAGTTGGTGGTTCATTACACTGTGGTGACCTCTGAAATAGAGGTCACTTTAATCTGTTTGATTTAAAACTGAGCACACTTTTAGCACATTCCACTTTGAATCTGTCAAAAAAGCAACAAAATTCCATATGCAGAAATGTGTTTTCGCAATTAACATGAACTGTAAAAGTCTCAAATAAGTTTAAAAAAAAAAACATATTTGACTCAAATTAATCTCACTGGATTATTCTGAAACCAAACGATGAGCTTCTTATATTTTCTAAAGATATCTACATTCAAAGTGCGTCCGTAATTATTTAATTTGAATCTATCAATCCTGACAGTTTTAAATATTAAAATAGCAAGTCTCTTAAACTCCAGAACTGCAACTTCTAAATGATTTACATTTTCTTCTGGGAAAAGCTGATCAAGGCCGTTCATCATAAACGTGGCTGTGTAACCAAAAAGACGACAGCATTAAAGCATCTACATCTCCGCATTGACATCCACTTCATCATCAGGTCACAAATGAGCAGTTCACTTCTTACTAATCATTATGCAAAGTGAGAAACCTTAAAGGCTTTGCCGGGCAAGTGCGAGCCCCACTGGGCAGCATTTCGATTGAACACTGTTTAAGGCTGAGTGCTTCTCGAGAGTCAAGTAATGCACACAAACAAAGCGAGAAATGCATGATTCATTTGTCTAATATACATTAGTTCTGTACTGAAGCACAGGCGGGAATCGGTTTCTGTCATGCGGCGATTTTCTTGAGAGGCTTCCATATGATTCGAGCCTGTGAGCGATTTCTTTCACTGCTAACGTGACTAGTTAAAGCGACTTCGTTTCAATAATACAAATGAAAAGCATCTGCTAAATGACTGCTTACTTAGTAGAGGACATCTGGCATATGTTTTGGGGAACCAGTCTCGTAGGAGAAACACTGTAGGCTTTCTAAAATAGAAATGCCATTCAGAGTTTCTCAGTCAAATTGATTTTGGTTTTTAAACCGTAACAAGCTGTAAGTATTATTAAGTATTATTATACCACAATTCCATAACGAATATGCCAATCAGTCTCACCATGCGATTTTTGAGATACATCACATAGTACATTTCATCCCAAACTTGAGAAGCTGTCTGTACCATGGATTGAATTTATTTTGGCAGCCCAAAAAATGTAATCTGTTTGTTGTTTCTGAAATGAACATCAGCATCCCTTTTGGCTTTTTAAAATGGGTTCTATATGAACTCTCTCGTCATGAAATTACTTGTCTGCTGAACCGCAGAATGACTGTCACAGGTTCCCCTCGAGGAAAGATTGTTTTGTCTAATAATGTCGATTGGTCAGTTTATTTGTCTTATATGGTTACACCGAGGATGGTTTATTGTTGGAATTTTTTACAGTGGCCAGAGAGAGGTTAAAATACAAAACAAATATAACTAATCCATTAAAAACATATGCTGTTAAAATAGTTTAAAAATTGGAGTGTGTCCACGCTGCAGCCTGTAGCACGATGACATACAAGATATGTGGTGGACATGCATGCGCAAGTGGTTGTTGATGAGAATTATTTATATTATTTATTAAATTATCCATTACATTGTGTGTTATTAATGTGTACACCTACCCAACCCTATATCCAATCATCACAGTAGCAAGACCTATTGGAGGATGCATGGATGCAAGATTTTCATGGAAATCAGTCAAGTTTGGTGAAGGAAAAATCATGGTTTGGAGTTAAATTCAGTATGGGGGTATGCGAGAGATCTGCAGAGTGGATGGCAACATCAACAGCCTGAGGTATCAAGACATTTTTGCTGCCCATTACATTACAAACCGCAGGAGAGGGCAAATTCTTCAGCAGGATAGCGCTCCTTCTCATACTTCAGCCAACACATCAATTTCCTGAAACAAAAGAAGGTCAAGGTGCTCCTGGATTGGCCAGCCCAGTCACTAGACATGAACATTATTGAGCATGTCTGGGGTATGATGAAGGAGGAGGCATTGAAGATGAATCCAAAGAATCTTGATGAACTCTGGGAGTCCTGCAAGAATGCTTTCTTTGCCATTCCAGATGACTTTATTAATAAGTGATTTGAGTCACTTCAGAGCATAGTGTCACATAATTCAACCTGGTTCTGCTACAGTGTTTGTGGGCGGGGTTTAAATTTTCCCGGGTCTGCGCACGCAACAAATGGGCAGGGCTTGAGTTCCGTAACGATGTCACGTCAGCACGGCTAAAGACTTGTTACCACAAGGATTCATTTGAACCAATCTGAGTCGACTCTTTTATAGATGAATCATTCATTCATTCATTTTTTTTCAGGCTTAGTCCCTTTATTAATCCAGGGTCGCCACAGCGGAATGAACCGCCAACTTATCCAGCACATGTTTTACAAAGCGGATAAGCCTTAGCTGGATATTTCACTTCACTTAGAGCTGTGTTACACACTGCTTGGAAGGTCATTTTCAGAAACCCATAATAGACGCTCTTTAAAATCTAATTTAATAAAACAATAAATAATAAAAATTTCAAATAGGGGAGCTTTTAATCTAAACAATCTGTACATTTCCAAAAGTAATCTTCCTACTTTTTTTTGTTGTGTTCTGCCTCCAGTTAGTTTTAGAAATCAAACACAGCTTGATATACTGAAATTTGAAAAGTGAAGTTGCTCCGAGACCCCAGAACCTGCAATTCAGAGTGTTGCTTTACAATTCAGATTAGCCGTTTTCTTTTTGACTACATCCTCCCTGCTGTGTTGATCTTGTGGGTGTCTTTTTATGTGTTTGACCTTTCTTTTGCTTGGACTGCTCCTCATAAAATCACAGACATTTGGCCGTGTGAAGCTGTAGAGTTAGTCGACTTTTTTTGTGAGAGCCTCTAAAGTAACAGATGATTTAATCAGATGAAATTTTCAATATGACATTTCTCTTAAGCTGTCTTACGTAACCAGTTAAGAATGTGTTATACATTGTATTGTATTATATTCAATTATAAAAGGATATTTTATTATAACTTTACTATGAATCAGATATTGAAGAGGTTCACTGAAATGTTTTTTTTTACTGATTCACAAAAATGTTATTGATGAGTTAATAAATGCCTCTTCATATATGTACTTCCATATCCAGCGTACTACATTTCGAAGGTTTGTGGTCTGTACAATTTTCCCAAATAAATGTAGTTATTTTTAGTAAAGATGCAGTAAAATTAAATAAATGTGCATTTCATATCCAAGCTGTCCTTTTTAACTAACTCACTCACTATCCTTTGGCTTACTCCTTGATTCATTAGGGGTTACCACAGTGGAATGAACCACCAATTACTCTGGCATATACACTCACCGGCCACACAATTTCTAATCAGCCAATCACATGGCAGCAACTCAATGCATTAGGCATGTAGACATGGTCAGGACGATCTACTGCAGTTCAAACCAAGCATCAGAATAGGGAAGAAAGGTGATTTAAGTGACTTTGAACGTGGCATGGTTGTTGGTTACAACTGAGCTATGCAAAAGAGCATCTCTTGGCACACTTTGTGCCTATTAGTATTATTGAGCAGTGTCAACGCCACAGCCTACCTGAGTATTGTTGCTGACCATGTCCATCCCTTTATGACCCCAGTGTACCCATCTTCTGATGGCTACATTCAGCAAGATAACACACCCTGTCATAAAGGGCAAATCATCTCAGACTGGTTTCTTGAACATGATGAGTTCACTGTACTCAAATGGTCTCCACAGTCACCAGATATCAATCTAATAGAGCACTTTTGGGATGTGGTGGAACAGGAGATTCGCATCACGGACGTGCAGCTGACAAATCTGAGGCAACTCTGTGATGCTATCATGTCAATATGGATCAAAATCTCTGAGTAATATTTCCAGTATTTTGTTGAATCTATGCCATGAAGGATTAAGGCAGTTTTGAAGGCAAAAGAGCGTCCAACACGGTACTAGTAAGGTGTACATAATAAAGTGGCCGGTGAGTGTATGTTTTACGCAGCAGATGCCCTATCCAATTTGCACTTATGAACTTTATTCATCAAAGTATTCTGATGAATCCTCAGAAGAAAATCATGGTTTTTAAATATTATTCAGCACAATTATAAAATATATATTTTAACTGGTATCAATAAAGAAACTAATATGTTAATGGTATATTAATAGGCGTTTCATAATATGGATTTGAAATGCATTTTTGTTCATGTTTCTAACACTTTATTGGGTAGCTATGCTGTGTAAAACATAAAAATGGGATCCAAAAGCAAAAACCAGCTGAGAACCAGTGATGTAAAACACACAGGGCACTTCACTCATCCAACAATGACTGTTTTCCAGATGGTCACCCACTAAGCATGGTTTGGTTTTTCGGAAAACTCCCAATCATCATAGAGGAAATCTTTTAGGAAACACGATTTGCACTAAAAACTGGAGATGTAGGGAGATCGCGCGGGGGTGATGCTAAAAGAGAGAGTGATGTGTTGGCAAAGCTCTCTGCAACCCCACTGTCTGGACGTGTGCGCATGCGCTGGCGACCTTCCTACACACTCCTGCAAGTCTCTCGCTATCTTTTTATCTCTTTCTCCCGCGCGCGCGCGCGTTCTCGTTCAGTCTGAGCAGGGACGCTCTTCTACCAATCTGTCTCTTGCTTTCACATTTCCTCCCTCTCCATCACAGACTTATCTCTTCCATCATCGTTGTCTATAACTCAGCATCATGCAGCAATGACAACCCCGTACTAATTATCTCACAGCCAGAGCCTCAGCCCGACAGTGGCGTGGTTACGTGAGCGAGCACGAGTGACGGCAAAGTCAGCAAAGTTCCGAGATGGAGGCGCGCGCTGCCCTCCGCGCCCCCGCCGCCAGCCTTTCGCTTCCCCTATCGCGGAGAACGTAAAAGGAATCGCAAACCCGTGGAATTTTCCTTCCTCCCGTCGTTAACGGGTGGCTCATGTGATGAATGGGGCTTGGGAGATACTGACAGCTCACCTGTAGCCCGCATTAGGTTGCATTTAAAGCACAGGACTGCACACAAATATATATACACACACGCGCGCGCACACACGGGCAGGCTCTTCTGATGAATAATGATTGACTGCCTCTGAAAGATCTGCGTCAGTTGTAGCTGCAGCTTTCTGAACTGTGCCGCAGGCAATTACTTTGTTTTATATTAAAAAAAAAGGAGGAGGAGGAGGGAGAAATGAGAGGGAGCTCGGGAAAGATCACAGTGCCATCTAGTGGAGGACGGCGGTGGAGGAAGTGGTTGTTTACAGGAAAGGTAATTAAATTACCCCATTAACTCAGCTTGAGTTTTTCAGGGGGAAAAAGACTGTGTGGGCGGTAACTGAAGCAATGTTAGCTATAAAACATGTCTATATTTGTATACTGCCAGTAGTCGGTAACTTCTTTATGTCCTTATTTATAAGATAGAAGTAGTTGCAGGGACTCACAATCTTAGAAAAGGTTAATGAAGGAGACACTCGCTTGTATTTTCCTATAAGGTGAAACCCACCTTAAATGCTTCCTGCTTCAATCATCATGTTTGGGGTTTGTACTGTGTGAGCGTTACATAAAGCGCCACAGCATTGCAGAGTTTATGTGGAAATCAATCAAGGGATCCCTTTATGGATTCCCCTACGCTTGCTTTTAAAACATTCATCTCGGTGTGTGTTGGCCGGGATGGGGAGGCTAAAAATATCCTGCTTTATGTTTATAGTGGCCAACAATGCAGGGTAGGAAATCTACTTTGCGGCCGATCAATAGGTACGGGTTTCCTGTCAAGTGCGCCGACAACCTCTTTAGTCATTCAAGCCCTTTCAAATGTCTCACACTGCGATCTTTGTGTCCCGCCAATTTCTAATTTCACAATGTTTTGGTGGGAGGATTAGCTATGCCGCTACGGAGCACTATTTCTTTGGAGTCGGAAGAAGGGGGCTCAGGGAGAAAGAGAAAGAGTAAATCTGTTTCCATAAGGGAAGGGTTTTTGAAAAATGCAATTTATTCCTCTTGCTTTGAGGCCTGATTTATTTCATATCACGGTCTAAGCCATAAACCAGAGAACTTACCTGGCCGGTTGAGAGAAGGTGAATTGGAAAAGCTTATCTCTGAGGTGCACTTACTCCCAGGTTGGGGTGTTTTTAAGGCCGATTACGCCGCATATGCCGAATGTGAATATGAGATGAGTAGTTGTGCATGAGTCAGCACATTTTGTTGAAGGCGAGGGTTTCAATGATACTATTAGCAAATGTGGAGCTGCGGAGAACAGGTATTATGCTCATGGGCTCACAGTGTGTCCACAGGAATTCCCGCCAGTCAGAAGCAATAATCAGCCGTTTACATTGAGATGCAATAATGCAGTGATGGAATCAAATGTTAATCCTGGAGCTCTGATATATAGCATGGATCTGAATGATTGCATTCATATGGATGAATCTTTCAAAACTTGTCATATTTTGTTGCTGCAAACTTAGAGAATAAGAGAAAGGAAAAAAATATAAATAAAATTATTTTAGACTCTAATAATAGTGACATATATTTTTTCATATATATATAATATATGAGCAATATCACACAAGTAGCAGTGCATTATGGCTGCATATCGGCATTGGTGGGAGGCGTGCGTTGGCTCAAGGCTGCAGGCCGAGTGCATTAGTGCCCCCCACCAATGCTGATATACAGCCATACTGCTCTGTTACAAGTGTGATTTTGCGTTTATACAACAGTTCGACGACATAATCGTGTGTATAAAAAGAAAATCAAATTTTGCTCACATTTTAAGATTTTAAGGCTGAACGGCATGAAATGCCATCAGTCTACAGAGACTTCCCAGTATTTCTCAGTTGCAATCAGGATATCACAATAATTAACCCCCAAAAGGCCAGAGCAAAACAAACACTAGCAGTTTCAGTGGTATAAATACAGCACTACAACACACAAAAGAGAGAGATCGGCTTAGAATGCCTCTTACCTGAATTATAATGATTTTAAAAGCTGTAGTTTAAAACTTATATTGAGAAAATGCTGAGTTTTTCCTAGATGTCCTCGCTGTAGTCTGAAATCACTATGACGTAATTGATCAGGTCCAATACGTAGTGGACACTGTACCGGCGCCCACTAAGGTGATGCCTATACTACTGTGACGGTTAGGTTTAGGGAAGGGGGAGGTGTAGGCGATCATCCATTAGTACTGGACCTTGTCCAGTACATCATCAAGCTGCGGGCTGTCTCGGGCTGTTTTCTCCCTCTAAGGACTTATTATGCAGTCTCTGTCACCATCTTGTGGCAGAACATCAGCCCTCACTTTCTTTGATCTGCTCAGACAGGCTGATGGTGATCAATGCACTGAATCTGATGTTCCAAAATGATATATATTTTTTAAAAATAGATATTATCCTTATTAATAAACTGCATGGTTGCAATCTAAACAACTACGTTCTTGACTAAAAAGCCTTAAAAAGTACATTATGTTGTCCAACAGCTGGAATATTTGTCAAACTGTAGAGTGTCCTCTGCTTGTTGCTATATGTGGGTGGTGTAATACACAAGGGTAAGGGGGGAAGAGGCGGTACGAGTGCTGTTATTTGCAGAATATCGCACAGCTATCAGCCAGTCGGATTCAAGAACAAAACAGAACTGTTGTGTGTGTGTGTGTGTATATATATATATATGTGTGTGTGTGCGTGTGTGTGTGTGTGTGTGCGTGTGCGTGTGCGTGTGTGTGTGTGTGTGTAAATAATTGTTTTATTTATTTAAACTAAATGTTTTTTTTTATATTTTTTAATTATCTGTGCATAATACAAATTTTTATTAATTAAATCAGTAAATGATGTTAATGTTATTCATTGTAAGGTTTTTAATATTTTCTTATATTCATATTTTTGCACATTTTATTATATTTAATTAATTTTATTATTTATGTATTATAATTTTAGCCTATTATTATATGTAGCAAGGAAGAACACATTAAATTGATCTGAAATTAAAGCCTTTAACATTTAAAGCCTTTACCATTGTTAAGAAACTTCCAAATTTGGTAAAATATTCCTAAATGCCTTAAGGTTTCTTGAAATATAAAATGGATTCCATGATTGCATTTATATACTCTGTTTCACAGATTCAGAAGAAACCAGTTTATGTCACTGTAAAAGCCCAAAAACATTGCAATCCCAAGATGCTTTTTCAGTGAGTGAATGACAACAGAACAAGTCAACCTCTGCATCTCATTCCCCAAATGCGGTGGTTTTCCATCTTCCGGTTTAGCTGTTATTTCCGACCTGTGAGGAGCCTCCTGGCATCTAGTCAACTCCACACTAGACTCAGATCAGCTCTCATTCTAATGCTGTGTATATACAAAAGACATGCTACAGCAGGTTATAACTGATGTTATTATACACGAGTTAAATCTAGCATTTGCATATTTATTTATCATAAACAACTGACAAGGTTGTAGCTACTTACAGTTGAAGGCAAAATTTTTATCAGTACTGTGGAGTTTTAATTCATTTTCAAGTGCTATTTAATGGAGAGAATATTTTATCAGACACATTTTAAACAATAGTTTTAATAGCTAACTTCTAATAACTAAATTATTTTGTCTTTGCCATAGTGACAGTTCATTATATTTTACTAGTTAGTTTGCAAGATACTACCATTCAGCTTAAAGTGCAATATAAAGGCTTAACTGGGTTAACTGTAAGACCACACAGTTATTTTACAGTTATTTACTGCAAAAACACCCAGTAAAATAACACAGAGAGTAGGGTCTGTCTACACTTGAAAACATACATTCTTTACAGTTCATTACTGTAATATGCAAGACATTGTGGGTAATTTTAAAACTTGTACAGTAACGTACTGCATATTAGGGATTTGCGGTATTCTACAACTGTAGAATATACTGAATCGATAAGAAGTACTGCAACTGTAGTTAAAGACAAAAATGAGACAGTTGATGAAAAAAATAACATCTTATGTAACAAAATGTATTTAAAATAGACTGATGAATGAAAATTACTTTTGTAAAGCATTTAAAACATGAATAAAAGAGACAAGTATAAGAAAATAAAAAGAAATAATGAAAATGATTAAAAACAGATTAAAATGTGTTACAGGTTATAAACAGGTTATAAAAGAATGAAAAAGAAAAGAAAAACACAATAGTGCGATCTGTCGGACGTAGCACAGTGCTTACTGAGTAAAGGCACAGCTAAACTGATGTGTTTTCAATCTGTTGGAGCACATCTGATCGTTTCTGGAATGACCATTTCTCATAGTAGCTGAAAGCCGATTCACCCTGCTTTGACTGAACTCTTGGAATTTCTAGTTTATGTGATCCTAAAGATCTAAGTGATCTGTTAGGTTTGTATTCAGTGAGCATATCTGTAATGTATTGAGGTTCTAGGCCATTTAGTGATTTATAGACAAGTAGTAATACTTTAAAATCTATTCTGAATCTAACTGGGAGCCAGTGTAAAGACCTGAGGACAGGTGTGATGTGCTCTAATTTTCTGGTTCTGGTCAGAATCTTGGCCGCAGCATTCTGGATGAGCTGCAACTGTCTGACTGTTTTTTTTTTTGGAAAGGCCTGTGAGGAGGCCGTTACAGTAATCCATCCTGCTGCTGATAAAAGCATGAACAAGTTTCTCTAAGTCTTCACTGGAAATAAAGCATCTAATTCTTGCAATGTTTTTGAGATGATAGTAGTAATTAGGCAAGTCATTGGACAACATTGCTTTGTTCTGTAGACAATCAAAATGATCTTAAAAGAGTTAATAATTTTGATCTTAATAATAATAATAATATTATTAATAGTAAAACTGCTTTTATTATAGACAAACTAAAAGAAATAAGATGAAAAAAATATATAAGAAATTCTGTGAATATTCCCTTGCTCTGTTAAACAACACTATAGGAAAAGATTTCACGAGAGGTCTAATAATGTTGTCTATTAATTTTTGTCTTCAGCAGTAGATGGATGGACGTTGGATTAGCACTGACACCAGACAGTTGCTATCAGTGTTCATCGTTTTCCCGTCACAGTCACTTCCTGAGGGTGCGAGAATGATTTGTCATCTTCATAAGGCATCAGATATGAAAATCAGGCTCAGACATAATCTCAAATAAAAGTCGTGCCACTTCGCAAACACATTTTTCATATACATCTCAGTGCATCTCCATGTCGCCGCTTTTGGTACTTTTCATTCAGTTCGTGTTCTGCCGGTGTTTTCTCAGTAGATTTGGTCTGAGGAGATTGCTGAACCCAAGCAGAAGTCAAAAAGAAATGAATGGACCTCCAGCTTGTGAAATATTCATGCACAATATACCCCCGACACTCTTCTACTATTTTCAGAGGGCAAAAACAATGCTCCTCGATCTTACTTTATGTCATGGACCTTAAAGGAACAGTGCGCTTCTCAAATATTTAGGATTCTACATCATTTTATGATGTACTTATTAACATGGTGGTGTTAAAAACTATTTAGTATGAGGGCTAGAAAAACTAAAGAAACCATACAAGCTGTGTAGGCTGAATTACCTTTAGTTAAACCTCAGTTTACTCAACATTACAATATTATTAACCATATTAACTACAATATAATGTTTAAAAAACTATAAGGAAAGTACTAAGGTGTTTTTAGGGTCTGCAATATTGATCAAATTGATAAATAAATAAATAATAGACTAGCTGTTACGAGTTTAAGATGTTTAAGTGGGATGCTGTAACATTTAGGTGAGACAGGTGTAATGTGTGCGACAGATCAAGGATGAGGCAGGATTCAATTCTCTATTTAAGCTTTTTTACTCCATGGTTTAAACAATATGTGACAATAATAAATGTAAAAAAAAAAAGTAACATTTACTATATTCTCCTTAAACTAAAACACCCAAATCAATGAAATTAACAAAAGTGTAAACCAAATCAAAGAAATTAACGAAACAAAACAGTCCTTGAATCTAAAGTCTGAACTAGGAAGTTTAACAAGTAAACTTGAATTACCACAGTAAAACTGAGATAATAGTTCACTACACAGCCTAAGCATGTCAAAGCAAATTGCGTGGAGCACAAAAGGTACGCCGAGTCACACCACACAATGCTCAGTCGGAGCTCTAAATCCTCACGGCCAATAAGAAATCTAAGAGTGGAGTAAGATGCAGAGAGGTGGGTGAGAAAAATAATTACACACACACACACACACACACACACACACACAAAAAAAAAACTAACATCAAACATAACACTAGCTAAGTGCATGTTTGAAGATTAAATCAATCACATTATTGTAGCGGATATGGTTTCAGGCCGGATTAGACATCTTTATGTGCTATATCTACTATAGCGGAGGAGTGTGTAAGGTACTAATTAAATATAATTGTTATAAATAATCATTGTTTACAATATGAGAGCTGACATTATGGTGAATGTCACACACTATGAAAAAACAAATAATAATATAATTGCATGTGCATTAGATTAGTCAATACCAAAGCCAAAACTGGACTTAAAGGTGCAGTAGGTGATTGTCTTCAGAAACATTTTTGTTGTGCTGGCTGAAAGTCTCTTCACATTCCTATAGTAATGATTAAACTAAATGATCTAAATGTATTTTTATATTCTTGGTAAGGCATAAGACTAAAAAATGTTCATCCAATTCAAATTTGTCAGGCCGACAATTCCCATAATTCTGATAAGTTGCCCAAACGGTCTGTCAACAAATTTAGATTTGTATATCTGCAGCTGTTCACGCAGATCTGGCATTTGCGCTGGAGTTCACCAGCACACGAGAGAGAGAGAGAGAGAGAGAGCAAAACAAATGCTGAATCAAAACTTTAAAACCCTGAATCAATATTGGAGTTACTTTTGCACGCTGGAGGAAGGACGACACCATAGATGAAGTATTTCTTTTAGACAGTAGAGGTGTGCACCGACACTGTTCTCATGGTTCGGTTCGGTTAAGATTATCATCCATCGATTCGGTTCAGTTCGATATCTCGGTGCATTGTCGATGCTTTCAATCCACAGTTTTATATTTTCTTTACAGCACAGCAATTCTTGTATTAAAATGTATAAATATATTTAAATACTATATGTAATACAATTTGGTCCTCGATTGCAAATGGTCAGATATATAAACTGTACCTTTAAACAACATGAGAATTTATAGCACATAAACAAATGTGAAATCCCGCTCGCTTTCTGAGTCCTGTCTAGCACGTTCTTTCTTACACCCCTTTGATTGGTCACACGCTCAACAGAAAAGGTTGCCATTGGCTCTTATGCGCTGGCGCTCTTCACAGATGAGTGACACTGATAAACGGCAGCAGTGATCACAGCTGATCCATGATAGACATGGTGGAGAAAACTCTGCAGACACGTTGTATCCAGAAGTATCGCTGTAACAGCCAGGAGGAGAGGAAAAGTCACGCCAGCAAGTCAAATGGGCCACAGTGAGAGAGAAATTGAGTTTACTTTCCTTTTCATCGCAGTAAAATAGGGGCTTCTGCTGTAAGTGTCAGTGAAAGACTGTCCAGCAAACACACACGCAGTGAAATTGTGCACAGTTTCTGTGTTTTTAAGTAGTTAGAGCGTTGTAAACACTCACGCTCGCCTCCCTCGCCATAGTAAGCTATGGCAACATAGCACATATGAGATAAATGACGTCAGTACATAATAACAGGTTATGATTATTACTGAACCGATACCGAAATGTCCGCGTCTGCATCACAGTGCACCGAAGAAACGATTAATTTTGACACCCCTATTAGACAGGTAATGTTGTGTTTTAAAATGATTTTAGTCACGCAAAGCTGATGTAGCTTGTGTTGTTACGAATGGGTTATATGCACAGAAGTGTTGTTCAGCCACTGAAGTCTTCCGCCGAAAGATTGATGTGACTATTTTCAGTTTCATAAGTTATTTTTATTTAGTTTAACAACAAAACATCAGTAAATAGCGCTATTCCGCCTAGCCTGCTTTACTGAGGTGAAGTTTACTGAGGCTTTATATTCACATTGGTTGATTTTTGAACAATGACAACCTGTGACACAGTCCCTATATTGTTTATCATGCTACTTTGACTAATTGGTATGAAATAGCATGTAAGGATGGCTTAGTATTAAGTGTATTAAGTGTAATTCCTGCATGATTGTTTATGAACGTCAAAAGTGGCGTCAAAAGTGTTCGGCTGAAGTCCTCGTGCTGCAGGAGTTAGAAGGGTTGTAGTTTGCAGCTGATGTGCAGTGAGGGGTTTGCGTCTTTAAAAATCGATGAAAGTTCATTAAACAGTAAGAATGATTAATAAATCCATATGAAACAGTCCCCTGAAAGTCATGTCTCGTCTTCAGTTTTGGGCTCAGGTGCACTTTGCACTCAAACTACAATCGTGCCGCGCCAAAGCCCAAGTGAACTGCGCTCTGGCACACCTCTTCCAACCAGGCCAGGGCCGGCCAACTGAACCGTGCCTAAGCGCGATTCAGAGCACTCACACTTCTCAAACGATCAGGGAAATGGGCCTGGGCACGGTTTGGAGTGTGTGTACGCCCTAAGCATACAGTAATCACTTTAGGACAAAGTGCATGAGAGATCCTTGCATGCATGAAATATTGCACATTATGACAAGTTTTGATTGCTACACAACTGAAAACGTGCTAGATATAATACAGTTTTTCGGTGGGAATTGTAGTATTATAAAGCCCTAAAAAGCTTTCAAACTGGCGAATGACATGATCTAGTAGGTCTCTGTCACCTTTAAGATGAATGTTCATGATTTCAGGAGGCGTGGCTTTGGACGGCAGGGGAGCGACTGTATTTCAAAGGTATTATGCTAACCGGTTAGCATTTATGCAGATCACCTACTGCACTTTAATCTAATAAAATAATTTACGATAAAGGTCCAAAAATTTGTATATGCAAATTTATGTTAGGGAACTTTTTTATTTAAAAAAATGAGGAACAAAAACTTAATAAAAAAATGTAGTTGAAATTTGTAGTTTGTAAATTTTGTTGCAATTGGAAATTATGTTGCAAAATATCATTTGAATTTGAAGATGTTCAGTGACCAAACAATTATTTTAATTATTTTAATATATATATATATATATATATATATATATATATATATATATATATATATATATATATATATATATATATATATATATATATATATATATATATATATATATATATATATATATAAGTGGGGGGAGATAAGTACTGAACTTGTCAACATTTTTCTCTGAAAACATATTTCAAAGATGCTGTTGACTTTTCTCCAGATGTTAAAAACAACCAGAGAAATTAAACCAGAGCTGTAAAAAGGCAGTGAAAGCCCAGACAGCAGCTGAAATCTCTCAGTAGTTCTTTAGCAACTCAAAACCGATTGAAAATAGACAAGACTCACAGAGCCGTCAATATTTTTACACTCTGTTGAAGTCTGTGAAAAACTCACACCTGAGCAATGCATGTGACTTTTTTACATGAGAGGCGTCTTTAATCTGCGTTCAATGAATTACATACAAAAATCATTCATTATAGTCTTCACTAATGGTTATTGCATTTAATTATGCATATATTTATATTTATATAATAAAGACACCGTAAAAAATAAAGTGTCGCCAAATTTGACCATTTGCTCAACCTCACATCGCTCTCATTTTGTTGTGTTTTATTTCTTAGTCACACAAGACAGATTTTATGTAGCTTTCTGACCTTTATCGGAGATAAAACAAGCTCCAACGATTTTGTCTTGAATGAAAAAACAGGGAAAGTACAGGTTTTCCGTGCCAAATGATGACTCTTGCTTTAATAGTCGTTTCAGGGCCAAAAATGAAGGATATTACGCACAAACACAGACCATTTTTTTTTTGCCCGGACAACAAACTATGAGTATATAAGGTCTATAGAGATCCAAAACAGTCCATCGAGGATGCAGTCAAGAGTCCAACTCATTTTTTCTGCCGTCTATGGGGAGTTGAAAGGGATGAGCAAGTAAAAATCACCAGCCTCTCTTTGCATAATTCAAGGACCCTGCAAAAAAAAATAAAAATGAATTAATGATCTCATCAGAGTGCTATTGTGTACGCTAACTGTGTAAAATATGCCCAAGCAATTCGTCTACAACTGCAGCCCGAGTGCTTATTGTAACATGACACTGGTAATTAAAGGTTTGTGTGACAGTACATAGTAGAACAATGCACATTTCCACAGCTAGTGGGCACGAACAACGGCACACTCCTAATAGCCAGCTTATGTTGCCTAGATACAGTTGCTGTAATTGTCACAGATGCATGGTTTTACTGTGAAAGCTAATTATGTTTTGTTTTGGCCTTTTTATTTTTTACTGCAGTGCATTTGCCACCCACAAACTTCACGTTTTCCCTGACACCTTTGCCTTTCACGTCCACAAATGCGTCAGGTTGGTTTTGCACAAACAGGACTGATTAAATAAGAGATATTAGCTGAAACTGCTGGGTCATGAACTAGAAATGGGTTGCAGGTCTTTTAGGGTCACGGCCAGCATGGAGAAGAGAAAGTAAATACAAACAGCGATGATTGTTAGGATGAAAAAATAAAAATGTTTCTCAGTTTTTAAAAGAGAGAAGACAATTGTTGGTTGGTTTTTTTTTGTTACTAAAAGTTCACTTTGCTGGAACTTTACTTTACATTTGCTTTGACTTTAATTTACTTGGCAAAATGATGCAAATGAATCCACTTTAAACCATTTTAGTATATCTGTTATGTATACTGTATGTATTTAGTCAGATTGAAACTTCTTTTATTTATATTTACTGTATGCATTATGTATATACATATATATATAATATATCATGAGTAGCAGTGCGCTGTCGCTGTATATCGGCACTGATGGGAGGCCTGTGCCCCACCAGTGACAATAAACAGCCATATCGCACTGCTACTCATGTAATATTGCATTTATACGACAGTTAGATGACATAATCATGTTTTCCGCCATTCATTCACATCTACAGAAACCGTTGCTAATTTACCAACGTCGTTTTCGAGCTAGTATTTGAATGATTCTCTAGCGTAATGTCTAAAGTGATGACAAACAGGTGATTTTAAGATTATAAGACTGAACATTTACCAGTTTTATAATGATTTGATCAGCTGTAGTTTGAAATTACGCTGAGTTTTTCTCCTCTAAGGGCTTATTATGCTGTCTCTGTCGCCATCTTGTGGCGAAATGTCAGTCTTCTATGCTCTGCTCAATGACAGGCTAATGGCTGCTAAGGCGCTGTATCTCCGAAATTTACTTTAAAATAAGCACTATCCTAAATAAACAGAATAAATACAATCTAAACAACCGCATTCTCACCTAAAAAAGCCTCAAAAGGACATTATGTTGTCCAACAGCTGCAATATTTGTCAAACTGTAGTGAGTTTATTGATTTGCTGTCACTCAATCTAGGCAGATTAATACAGAAGGGTGAGGAGGCTGTACAAGTGCTGTTATTGTAGAATATCGCTCGGCTATATCAGCCAATCAGATTCAAGAACTAGAGAGAACTGTTGTATATTTACATATTATGAATAAGTATTCCATCCAGAGACAAAAAAAAAAAAACACTTGCTTGGCAAAAGTGTAATATATATAATACTATATGTTAATTGCTAATTTATTTTAGGACCTTTTTTTTGTTTAGTTTTCTAAATAACACAAATTTCGAATTTAGATAAGAAGTTCATTGGACACCCTTATTAATTAAATGCATTTACACTTTCAGAAATAGGTACTAAAGCAATCACAGTGCCCGTACCCTTTAAAACATACAAGTTTGTACCTAAGAGGTTCAAATTTGTGTTTAAAGATACACTTTAGTACCTAAAGTCTACATATTTATTTATAAAAGTACAAAAGTGTACCTTATTACCCCTGTTGACCAATTAGTTGTAATTGTTAAAAAGGCGCCACCACAGTGAGGGCTTTATTTTTGAGAGTGTTAAATAGTGAGAGTGTGAATGAAACAATTAAGGATTGATGGCAGTCTGAAAGATGTAATTTGCACGTCAACGCCACCTGAAGTGTTTAAAATTCAAATTTGTCATAATTCATTAGTCGCCTAATTGGTTATGCTGTGGAAGTCTGCATAAACGCAAACACCAGCGAAGCAGAGTCCTATTGATCGTTAATCTACTGGAGCGCCGCTCTGTCACTTTAGACGCCTTTTCCCCACACCCCAACACTGAAAAAATGATCCATTGGGTTTAATACATTTTTTTTAAAGGTAAGTGGTTGCAAACAATTGATATGGGCTGAATTTAAGCAAACAGATTAAATGTAGTAATGTTCAACTTAATTTGTTTGTTTAAATCCAGCCCAAATAAATAGTTTGCAACAACTTAACTTAAAACAATTTAGTAAATCCAATGACATTTTTTTTCAGTGTACTATGATTTGCACAAATTATATGAGTAACTTCTGTTAGACTGTTAACAGTCAGTGAAGTGTTTAAAAAAATATGTAGGTTTCAATATTCTCCTCACAGTTCATTAGAAGAATATTAAAAGACAGCTTATCAGAATTAGCAAAACACTTTAAGCAGAGTATTAAAACAGAAAACCAAAAACTCAAAACTATTCAACAATAATATTGTGAGCATATATTGAATATTACAGCACAATCTCACAAGGAAACATAACAGCGTTTTGCATTATCAAAAAAGTGATTCATTTGTACTAATTCATATTATTTCATTAGTATGAAAACCTACTTTTTTAACCCCCACCCCTAAACACAACCGTCACTGGGGGGTGATCACAAGAATGCACAAATGAGATTGCAAAAAAGATAGCATTGTATATTATTGTATTGTAGGAAAAGCAAAGCAAAAATAATTGGTGGCTTAGTGGTTAGCACTGTCGCCTCACAGCAAGAACGTCACTGGTTCAAGTCCCGGCTGGACATTTCTCTGTGGAGTTTGCATGTTCTCCTCGTGTTTGCGGGGGTTTCCTCTGGGTGCTCCGGTTTTCCCCACGGTCCAAGGACATGCACTATAGGTGAATTGAATAAACTAAATTGGTTGTAGTGAATAAGTGTGCATGGGTGAAATTTAGTTATTTTATTATTTTAAGCAAATTCGTTCTTCCAGTTTTAAAAGAAATTTAGAAGCAATTAAAGGTGATTAGATCCTTGTGTAAATTCTAGTGTGGAGACTGGATGTCGGTACTGGAGTTTTCAGCATTAATTCATGAGTAAGACTTCTAATTCTTTCCAGTCCGCCAATCAGCGCACTCTCTTGTGAATGAGGTGCAAATTCATTAATTAGCATGATATAGCTTTGAAGACTGTTTTTACCTGTTATAGTGTTTAGAGAGATGCCACGTTGTGTTGCCACCTGTAATTAAAACAAGTGGACGAAAAAGAGTTGTTTGAAAACATGGGTCGTCAATGTTGTGTTTATAAATGTGCCGCAATGAAGGTTTTGTTTCCATTTTCCCACAATGAGAGTACCGCTGCATGTGGACATGTGTGGATTACAGTGGTCTGCTACCACATGACAAAAATATGTTTATAAGGAACATTTTTTACCCAAAAATGCTTTTCGCATCTGGAATTGGTGAAATCTGTATTCAGATGGCAAATTTAGTTAGGATCGTCAGCAGTACACTTTCAGTTTTTAAACACATACCATAGTCAAAATGATTTAGTAACCAAGTTTACAGTACATTAATACCACTACAACGTTATGGACTGAAAGATCCGCTGTAAATGCTGCTCTCCGAATGTAAAAATGTAAACTCCTTAGACTATTATCATCGTGTAGGATTTTCGACTCATTTTGTGACAGGATAGTCCATACACACATGGCACTTACAGAGTCTTTGCATATACAGAGAAATGCAAAGGTTGTTTTTGTCCTATACAACGTGTGATGTAAAAAATTCCATTACAACACTACTTTCAGCAGTTCCTCGCATCCAATATCTCGTTTGTCATGGGGGCACACATGAAATGTTAACTCATGTAAATACCTTAATCATATTATTGTTTTATTCAGATTAAGGCAAAAAATTTGATGACTGATGTCCATGTAAATGTAGTTACTGTTCATCTTCCCTGCGTCTGTGTTGCCGCTGTGAAAATCAGCGCATGCATGTACTGAAACTCTCCTTTTCATGCAAACCCTTCCCTCTTTCGCCACTCAACACTTCCACCTAAACAAAGCTGGACTCACCCACTTTCCTGACTTTTTTTAAACTAGATATGTGAAAACACCCTGCTGAGACAGGGGGATTTCATGGCCCTTTGAAGGAAAGCTGGAAACCTGTAACAATTTACTTCCAGTTATATTTCCTACTATGGATGTCAGTCGTTACAGGTTTTCAGCGTTCTTCAAAAACCAGAATAAAGAAACTCCTAATGGTTTACAACTACTTGAAGGTGAGCAAATAGTAAGTAAAGTTTCATTTTTGGGTGAACTATCCCTTTAAGGAGATTGAAATGGCATGTAATTAATAGCATAATTGTATTTTTGGGTGAACTAAGCCAAACTAGCACTAATCATAATGCTATTTTAATGATGGATATAAAAAAAAATGGAGCACAAAGCCAAATTATATGTTCAAGTTCCTTTGAATAAAAGTTCGCCAAAACTGGAAGCGCAACCCATTATTTGAAACGCATTGTTCATATGCAGAAAAAGGAGGATAGTTCAAAGCAAACCTGTGCGATTCCTGCATCTGAAATTTTCAAGCTTCAGAGCTGGTCGTCCTCTTTTGGGCCTCTTATCTCCGGGGAGCTTGGCAGCAGCACTGACTTCTCTTCCTTTGTAAGGGATTTGAGGCAAGTGGATAATTGACTGATCGAGCAACCACTTGAAGGAAACCAATTAATGGCCTTCTCCGCCATGCTATCGCCAGTGCCTTGATTTGCAGTGGAGTTTATTATCCCAGCCAATCCATTAAATATTAATGTATACCCCCGCATGACTCTGAGGGGTTTAGCAAGAGGTATTTAGTTGTGTTCTGTATCGGGTTGTCAGGAACACCTGCATTGGGAGTTGAAGACTGGTGCATTCTCAATTAATATTTATATATGGAACTATTTGTTTTCATATGCTCTGTTTCATTTAGATACGTTTGTGTTCCTGGAAATGTGATGTATTAGCCTATAGCAAAACAAAGACCTTAATGCTTAGCCAATGCATTAATTAAAAAAAAAATTGGTAATACTTTAGCTTAAGTACCAGAATGAACTGTTATCTACACTACCTTACAAGTCCTGTCATCCATCCAAGTTTTAGAAACAACAAATAATAACTTGACTTCTAGTTGATCACTTGGTATTAGAGAAAAGGCAAAAGCTTCAAGATTACGCTTATTTTACCAAAATAAAATATGATCATGCCTTGATTTTAATTATTTAAAGGGTGAAGAAACTCCCCGTCTCAGCACCTCTAGTTTGAAAAAAGTCAGGAAAGTGGGTGTGTCCAGCTCTGTTCAGGTGGGAGTGTCGGGGGAGGGAAAGAGGGAAGGTTTTGCATAAATGGGAGTTTCTGTTTGGGCGCACGCTGATTTTTACAGAGGCAAAACAATACGCAGACAGAGGGGAGAAAGACAGTGACTGTGGGTACATGGACATCAGTAATCGAATTATTTGCCAAATTAGTAATTAGTCGATTTTAACTGCAGTTTTGCACTTTCACTTTCATTCAGGAACATTTCATGCATGCCCCCCGTGACAAACTAGATATTGTATTCGAGGAACTGATGGAAGAGTGTTGTTTTAATGGAATGTTTGATACCGCACGGTGAATGGGAGAAAATAAAACCTCTGCATTTCTCTGTAACTTGGTAACTCGGTAGGTAGCATCAGAAAGCCTTGTGTGTATAGACTATGCTGTCACAAAATGCGGCGAAAATCCTACACGACAGTAATAGTTTGATTAAGGTGTTTCCATGTTTACACTGGGAGAGCAGCATTTACAGCGGATCTTTCAGCCCATAATATTGAAGTGATATTAACCTACTGTAAACTTAGAAACTAAATCATTTTGACTAAGGTATGTCTTTAAAAACTGAAAGAGTACTGCTGATGATACTAATTAACATTGCCATCTGAATAAGCAAACAAAGACCACTGATCACTCACTTACCAAATTTGTAGAGACAGGACAATCAACACCAACTGGAGCCGCATCTTTTTTAAAAGGAGACGAGCGGCAAATCCAGATTTTACCATTTCCAGATGCGAAAAATCTATCGGTTAAAAATGTTCCTAAACATATTTCTGTTGCATGCTCTGTAGTCCACAAGTGAGTCCGGCTCTCAATGCAGGAAACGAAAACAAAACCTTTTTTGCAGCACATTTAAAAACACAACACATGACGACCCGTGTCTCCAAATAATTCTTGTTCTTCACTTGTTTTGGCAACACAACGTGGCGTCTCTCTGCCGTCTGAACGCTTTAACAGGTAAAAACTTTCTTCGAAGCTATCATGCATATTAATGTAGTTGCACAGCATACACAATAGAGAACGCTAATTGGTTTGAACCAAGTCCTTCTCATGAATTCATGCTGCACACTCAGAGACGTCACTCTCCACGCTGGATTACACGCAAGGATCTAAACGCCGTGTCGCAGCTTCAAAAATTTGTTTCAAACCGAAAGAACGAATTTGCTTGAAATAACGCAAAAACAACCAATTTTCACTTTTTTGTTAAATATACGTATCCTAATAGTGTTTTTTAGCAGCATGGGACACACATATGACTGTCAACATCTCAAAACATGTGTTTTGGTGTTTTGTGACCCTTTCAATAATGCATTATTAAAATTCAAAGTTTGCTTGTTAACATTAGTTAACACACAGTGAGTTAACATGAACTAGTGTTATTTAGCTGAAATAACATTAAATAACATTAACAATGATCATATATATTTACATTAGATGTTTCCTATGCGGGTGTCATCTATTGGAAGGAATATGTCAATAGAGCCACCATTTTAGTACAGGGTAGCGCTCCTTTGAAATGAATGTGGGACCAAGGTGCAGTGGAGGACTGGCCATCCAGAACCAGAGATATATAAACATCAGTGGTGGAAAGAGTACTGAAAAATCATACTCAAGTAAAAGTACCATTACTTGCATAAAAATGTAGTGCAAGTAGAGTAAAAGTACAGTATCTGCTGTAAATATTACTCAAAGTATGAGTAAAAAGTAGACCTTTCAAAAGTACTCAAGAGTAGTGAGTAGTGAGTATTATGCTGTAAAAAGCTGATGCATTTACATGTAATTTGTGGATGTGTGTAAACGAAATATCCTGTAGTGCATTTAGTTATTACCCAGCAGGCACACAACGTCATAAGACGTTAATATTAGGTTAGATTTAGGTCCACACAATGTCAAACTGTAACATCATTAGATGTTGATATTTGGTTGACTTTAAGTTGGAAGTTGGACATTGACAGCCTGATGTTGAATTCTACATCATACAGTAAACATCCGTCATCTTCTCATCAGTGACATGCATCTAAACAGTCTCTGGGTCAGTGTGTGTAAAGATTTTGTACATCATCTTGGAAACTTTTAACACTTCTAATCAGTTTTCTGCAATTATAGAGTGCCCATGTCTTGAGAAGGTTCATTATGATGCGATTTGCCTTCTATGTGTGATTTGATTGGACAGGAATCAGAGGACGGATTTTTCTAATCTCCTTAGACAAGAAAATATAAAGTAGTGACTGTAGGTTGAAGGAAAGCAGTGGTGTAAAAGTACCAATACAGCACTTAAAATGTACTCAAGGGAAAGTAAAAGTACACATTTTTAAAACTACTCCGTAAATTACAATTCCTGAGGAAAACTACTCGATTACAGTAATTTGAGTATTTGTAATTTGTTATTTTACTCCACTGATAAACATATATGCATATATGTATGATCGGGAGTTTTCCCGGTGGTTAGTATGCTAATATTTTTTTCAATTACAAAAATTATAATTGTACATCACTTTTCTACATCGATGGATAAATGACCGCACGGGCATTACCGACAAAGTTTGTGTGCATGGAAATACATTATCCTCCCTCTCTGTTAAATTTGATCTAATCCATGTCCTGAAACACACCTCCCTCATTTTAACAGAGGGAACGATTCATTTGTGAATGAATCTCCGTTATAAATGACTTGTTCACTTCTCCGACAATAATACAATTTTCTGGCTCCGCAGCTTCTTCTCATATTTTATGTACAGTTGAAGTCAGAATTATTAGACCCCCCTTTGAAATTTGTTCTCTTTTTTAAATATTTCCTAAATGATGTTTAGCAGAGCAAGGAAATTTTCACAGTATGTCTGATAATATTATTTCTTCTGGAGAAAGTATTATTTGTTTTATTTCGGCTAGCATAAAAAAAGTTTTTAATTTTTCAGAATCCATTTTAAGGTCAAAATTATTAGCCCCTTTAAGCAAATTTTTTTTCGATAGTCTAGAGCAGTGTTTCCCATCCCTGTTCCTGAAGGCACACCAACGGTACACATTTTCAACCTCTCCCTAATCAAACACACCTGAATCAACTCATCAGAAGATTAGAAGAGACTCCAAAACCTGAAGTTAATGGGTCAGATAAGGGAGACATTCAAAATATGTACTGTTGGTGTGCCACTAGGAACAGGGTTGGGAAACACTGGTCTACAGATCAAACCATCATTATATAATAACTTGCCTAATTACCCTAACCTGCCTAAATAACCTAATTAACCTAGTTAAGCCTTTAAATGTCTCTTTAAGCTGTATAGAAGTGTCTTGAAAATATCTAGTCAAATATTATTTACTGTCATCATAGCAAAGAAACAATAAATCAGTTATTAGAAATGAATTATTAAAACTATTATGTTTAGAAATTAGTTGAAAAAAATCTGCTCTCAGTTAAACAGAAATTGGGGGAAAAAATAAACGGGGGCTAATAATTCTGACTTCAACTGTACTGTACATTGTTTGCTTATTTTATTCAACAAAACTAGCATAAGCCTAGAATTTAGTGCAAGATGGTGCTACTTTGCCTTATGGTAATGGTAGTAAGTAACTATTATCATCAATGTTTAGCACAAATGTTCATACAAATGTAAAAAATGAAATCTTTCTTCATTTTTGCCTTTGTGCTTTGTTTTCTTGGTTTGCTCATTACTACTAAGAGCACCTGTATACAGCGTGAAGTCCAGCATCTTCACATTGGCTTTAATGTCCACTAGTGTGGTTGAATGACTTTTGTCCTGGGAGCACTGTACAAATGTGCCGGCGCTATTGACGCATGCTCAGGGTCCGTATGCGATATCTAGTGTATATATCTATGAACAATGATGAATAAATACCATAATAAATGTATTACTAATAATAGTTTGTTCATGTTAGTAAATACATTAACTAATGGTCCATTATTTAAAAGTGTTACCTTTTCTTTTTTATTCATGGATGCCTTTCGTTATGAAAAATTATCAAAAAAAATATGTTGCACACAGTTTTCACTGTCAGTTCCGAGCTTTCATTTCAGTTGTTCTCAATATCAATATCATCAAAATCAATATCTCAAGACAATATCACTTTGAAAAGTGCTTCCAAATGTTCCAATAATGTCTTAACACTGCATGCAAGAGATGTTATGAAATGGAAACATTCGTTGACAGCCGTGTTCAATATATCCAGCACAAATCCATTCAGTGCACAGCAGCGCCGCCGCCGCAGACAAGTGTTTTTGCCCAGTGGAGGAGAGCGGCAGGAGAGGCTGACACAAAAGGACTTGATGAAAGAATAAACATTGAGGGTAATAATTAAGAAGCATTAATGAGGCGTGCAGGTCTCATCGCCTCTGCTCTACCAGCCCCTCAGCGGCGGGACAGGCTCTAGACAAGCGTTTCCTAATTAAACCACGCAGCCATGCTCCTGACAATAGACATGATGATGACAGTCCCAATTCGCAAGCTATCCTTCTAAATGGTATTCGGAAAAAAGAATATAGCTGCTCAAATCACATACTACTCATGTTCTCAATTTGAACTTATTTCATGACTATTAGAATAGTGTTTTTTGTAAAGTATGAATGTAGTGTGGCTCAGTGGTTATCACTGTCGCTTCACAGCAAGAAGGTCACTGGTTCGAGTCCCAGCTGGGCCAGTTTGCATTTCTGAGTTTGCATGTTCTCCCAGTGTTGATGTGGGTTTCTCCGGGTTCTCCGGTTTCCCCCACATGCAATATAAATGAATTGGATGAATTCAATTGGCCATAGTGTATGAGTATGTGTGTGTGTGAATGCGAGTGTATGGATGTTTCTCAGTTCTGGATTGTGGCTGGAAGTGCATCCGCTGCATAAAGCATATGGTGGAATAGTTGGCGGTTCATTCTGCTGTGGTTACACCTGATAAATAAGGGACTAAGCTGAAGGGAAATTTATGAATGAATAAAAATTTGAGTAGAATGGAATTGATATGTACTACATCTGCCATTATTATATATTATTACATGGCTGTCTGAAAAACTCTTTTCTGATTGGTCAGTCGTGACATTCCCAAGAAATTTATTCCCAGGTAACAATTGCTAAATAACAAAGGCTCATCTGGGAACTTCGAATCTCCTTGATCATCAGTGAATACATTCACATTCATACGCTTGCATCTACATTCATATTTATCCACTTTGTCTGTCACACCACAGTTTTTGACCACATTCTCAGAAATAAAGGTGTAAAAGCTGTCACTAGTACAATTGTGTACTTCATAGAACCTTAAAGGTACAAAAGTATAAGGTAGAAAAGTGGACTTTTTTGAAAAGGGATCGCCCCAGTAACCGCTTTTGTAGCTTTATTTCTTAGTTTGTAGCTAGTGCCGTCTTGTGAATGAATATTATGTAGGTTAGTTTATTTTCCAATCAATGAATTTCGTTTCTGTCAGCTTTGTGTTTTGGGCAGTTTGGTGCCATCCTGTGACTGAATAATGCACAGGTTAGTGTATACTCCATTCAGCTGTTTTCTTTTCTGTCAGCTTTGTGTTTTGACTGTTTGGTGCCATCCTGTGACTGAATAATGTGCAGGTTAGTGTATGCTCCGTTCAGCTGTTTTCTTTTCTGTCCGCTTTGTGTTTTGACTGTTTGGTGCCATCCTGTGACTGAATAATGCACAGGTTAGTGTATACTCCATTCAGCTGTTTTCTTTTCTGTCCGCTTTGTGTTTTGACTGTTTGGTGCCATCCTGTGACTGAATAATGTGCAGGTTAGTGTATGCTCCGTTCAGCTGTTTTCTTTTCTGTTAGCTTTGTGTTTTGACTGTTTGGTGCCATCCTGTGACTGTATAATGTGCAGGTTAGCGTATGCTCCATTCAGCTGTTTTCTTTTCTGTCAGCTTTGCGTTTTGGGCAGTTTAATGTCATCCAGTGACTGAATAATGTGCAGGTTAGTGTATACTCCATTCAGCTGTTTTTTTTTTCTGTCAGCTTTGTGTTTTGACTGTTTGGTACCATCCTGTGACTGTATAATGTGCAGGTTAGCGTATGCTCCATTCAGCTGTTTTCTTTTCTGTCCGCTTTGTGTTTTGACTGTTTGCCAGCATCTTGTGACTGAATAATGTGCAGGTTAGTGTATACTCCATCAGCTGTTTTCTTTTCTGTCCGCTTTGTGTTTTGACTGTTTGCCAGTATCTTGTGACTGAATAATGCGCAGGTTAGTGTATGCTCCATTCAGCTGTTTTCTTTTCTGTCCGCTTTGTGTTTTGACTGTTGCCAGCATCTTGTGACTGAATAATGTGCAGGTTAGTGTATACTCCATCAGCTGTTTTCTTTTCTGTCCGCTTTGTGTTTTGACTGTTTGCCAGCATCTTGTGACTGAATAATGTGCAGGTTAGTGTATACTCCATCAGCTGTTTTCTTTTCTGTCCGCTTTGTGTTTTGACTGTTTACCAGCATCTTGTGACTGAATAATGTGCAGGTTAGTGTATGCTCCATTCAGCTGTTTTAGTTTCTGTCAGCTTTGTGTTTTGATTATTTGCGCCATCTAGTGTCTAAATAATATGCAGGTTAGTGTATACTCCATTCAGCTGTTTTCTTTTCTGTCAGCTTTGTGTTTTTGGCTGTTTGGCGCCATCTAGTGTCTGAATAATGCACAGGTTAGTGTATGCTCCATTCAGCTGTTTTCTTTTCCGTCAGCTTTGTGTTTTAACTGTTTGGTGCCATCTTGTGACTGAATAATAAATAAATAAAAACAAACAAAATAAAACTATTGAAAATCCTAAACTATCTTCATATAGTGTCCAACTTTAAACCAGGAAAATCATTGATATCATATACCATAGATGTTGTGCAATTCAGAGTGAAACATGAGTTTTACAACAAATAGTCTGTGGGAGGACTTTCATGATTGCATCACGAGAGATGTGTGTATTTTATTCAAGGATAAAGATCTAAATGTGAGTGCGAGTTATAATGTTTCACAGTCGGAGCAGGTTATTAAATTTTGATGAAACACTACAACGAAAAAAAGAATGTGTTCTCGTGTGGAAGAGTCATGTGTTGACCATGCAATGGAGTTTTCTGTCAGCTTCAGCTCTGCGAATCCTCCTGGACTCATTTGTCTAGGACTGATCCTGCTTCAGACAAGTGTAACCGAACATGTTGTGATAGCAGCTCAACAACCCCTCGCTCCATGTAATCAAAGATCCGTCTGTCTGCTGACAAAACCGCCATATGTGAACCAGGGAGAGCTTTATTGCACTCGAATCTCAGAACTTCAGCAGCATTATTGCATTATCTCGTCTCATTGTGCTTTATAGCATGCTTGAGTTGCAGATATTCAAATGAATAATGTCCTACACGTTAGCATTAAGCAAGCTAAACTGGCTTAAAAGGTGTGAATGGACAGTAATGCTAATTTAATATTAGATCCTTCAAATATTTTCTTTATTATGTAGTCTACTGGATTTTGGCAAGTGTAGTCCATTATAGGAGTAATAATATATATCACAAATTTGATGAAGCTGTTTTAGATATTTATACCTGTGAAATAAGTGGGCAGGATGTACAGTTGAAGTCAGAATTATTAGCTCCCCTGAATTATTAGCCCCCCTGTTTATTTTTTCACCAATTTTTTCAATACATTTCTAAACATAAAAGTTTAATAACTCATTTCTAATAACCGGTTTCTCTTATCTTTTCCATGATGACAGTAAATAATATTTGACTAGATATTTTCATAGACACTTCTATACATCTTAAAGTGACATTTAAAGGCTTAACTGGGTTAATTAGGTTAACTAGCAGGTTAGGGTAATTAGGCAAGTTATTAGTTATTATAGGTTTGTTCTGTAGACTATCGGGAAAAAAAATTGCCTGAAGGGGCTAATAATTTTGACCTTAAAAAAATATTATCAGACATATAAATTTGTGAAGATTTCCTTGCTCTATTAAAGATAATTTGGGAAATGTTTAAAAAAATAATCAAAGGGGGCTAATAATTCTAACTTCAACTGTATGTTTCTGGCATTGTTTAAAGGTAAAACTTATTTAGAAAATTATAATCAAGTAATTAAAATTATTTACTGCACCATTGCTGGTATTATTGGTTGATATTAAATAATATTTTATTATTATTTATCATTAATTGTGATTGCTTATTAACCTTATGCTTCCTTCCTTTCTTCCTTTCTTTGATTCTTTCTTTCTTTCTTTCTGTCTTTCTTTCTTTCTTTCTTTTGTTCTTTCTTTCTAGAGCGCAACATTTATATTATTTTATTTTACAGAGTTATTCACAAAGAATACCACAACTTTGAAAATCTGTATTTAATCAAAGAAACATGATGAAACCTTGGGTAATTAATCAATGTGAAGAGTACTTAACAACGTTTTCTTTTCTTTTTTTTCAGTAGAAAACAAGTTCATCGATGTTTAATATGACCCCCTCCCGACACTCAAGTGACATCTCTGTAGCATCTCGGGTGTAACAGTTTGGATAGCTGCAGTTATTCCTTCTTTTAGTTCCTCGGTGTGAAACTTCAGAGCTTTCTTAAATCGACGACAGGCAGAGCTTAGCTCTCCTTTTCTACTTTGCAGAGTTCTTGATTTTTCAAAGTGGTATTCTTTTGTGGTTTTCTTTTTGAATCACCCTGTATTGTGATTGTTTAGTAATTATACGAGTTTTTATTTATTTTCTTTATTTTTTAATTCCCTTCTTTAGAGAACATCATTTAATTTAATTTAAGCTTTTTAATTGAAGCTAATTAAAATAATTTATTTTATATATATATATATATAACTTAACTAGGTTAATTAGGTTAACTAGGCAGGTTAGGGTAATTAGGCAAGTTATATATATATATATATATATATATATATATATATATATATATATATTATATACAATAATTAACTGTCCCATTGTTGGTAATATTGGTTGATATTTAATTCTTTTTTTATTTAAATTATTCTAAATTGTGATTGTGATTGTTTATTATGAGTTTTTATTTTCTTTCTTTCTTTACAGAACACATCATTTATGTATTTAAATTACTAAGTTAAAGTTAAAATAATTTAAAAAATGATAATAAAGTAATATAAAATATTAACTGCCATTGTTGATAATATTGGTTGATAGACATTTTAAAGGTAAAAAAAGAAAATTATAATAATGTAATTAAAATCATTATTGTGCTGTTGTTATGATTATTTATATTTTATTGTGATTGTTTATTAACAATTAAGTGAGTTTTTTGTTTTCTTTCTTTCATTACAGAACACGACATAATTAAATTAATTAATTAAATTAACAAATCCTTAGCTGGTAAGTCCTGCTCTGGAATAAAGATAAACATTATTAAGAAAATTATAATAAAGCACTTAAAATAATAATAATTATTTATAATAATATAATATTTAACTGTGCCGTTGTTGATAATATAGGTTGATATTAATTAATATTTAATTATAATTATTTATATTTTGTATTTATATTGTAATTGTTTATGAAGAGTGGGAGTTTTTGTTCTTTCTTTCTTTCTTTCTTTCTTTCTTTCTTTCTTTTTTTTCTTTCTTCAAAGAGTGCATAATTTATTTTATTTTTATTTAACTTTGTTTAAGCGGTGAGTCCTGCTCTAAAAGCAAGATATCTATGTGTGCTTTATTGATTTATTCACTTTCTTATTTCTTATTATGTGCTTATAACACACTTATTTACACACCACCGTATTGAAGAAATGAGTTTCATAGCGAGCAGGAGGAGGAGAACGAAGACGGAAAATGTGCAGAAACACAAAAGACGCAGAGAAATAAATAGAAAGAAGAAGTAGTGCTGGGTTTTTCAGAATAGATTCATACACAGACAGAACGCATCTGAATATTGATTTTATGTTTGAAAGGGTGTCTGGAAAGCCTGTTTTGTTCAAGTTTAAAGCTGGTGACAGGAAAATGACACCGACTCTGTGAGACTCGTTAGAGATGTTTGGGAAAGTTTAGTGAAGTCGTGTCAAAATCCCAAAATATTTTGTCATCTTTAAACTTTTAGAGCTGCTGGGCTCAGTGAGTCACATGGTGTTTGGTGTCATTCTGTGGAAAAGCAGCTTGAAAGCATGATGTTAGTGAAGGTGAAGTGTGTCATGCTTGCTCCTCTAGTCTTTTAATATTTTCTATTAGTTTTATTTAGTGTAGTATTTGCATAGACCAGAGAAAAGTATTTCAAAGAATTATTTATTTATTTAACTCAACTTAACTCAATTTATTTCTATAGCACTTTCAACAAAGCACAATGGGTACCAAAGTGCTGTACATAAAACACATAAAACTCATGCAAATATACACAAAAACCAAAATACATAAACTCACGTCACATGATTAAAAGCTAAAGAAAATAAGTGTGTTTTTAGTGACCTCTGAAAAGACTCAAAAGTTGGAGCTGTTCTTAAGGACAGTGGAAGATCGTTCCAGAGTCTTGGAGCTGCTACTGAGAACGCTCTATCACCTTGACATTTTAAGCGTGATCGTGGAACTTGCAGATAATTTACTTACATATGTACGTACTTGCTTATTTATTTATTTACTTATCTATTTGCAAACAATTTACCAGGTACAATTATGAAACATTACACAAATTATCTTGACAATTTATTATTTACACAGACCAGTGAGAAGTATTTTAAGAAAGCCTCAATTAGTTGATTTGTTTGTTTGTTTATTTATTTTTAAATTTACACGTACACATTATTATACAAATTATCTTGACAATTTACTATTTATTTACACAGATCGGTGAGAAGTATTTTAAACAACATTTATTTATTTATTTATTTATTTATTTATTATTAATTTATTTATTTATTTATTTATTTATTTAGTTATTTATTTATTTATTTATTTATTTATTTATTTTTGTTTTTTACCAGGTAAAATTACTAATTTTTTCACAAATTATCTTGCTAATTTACTATTTATGTACACAATGAAAAACATTTTAAAGAACTCTTTATTTATGTACAATTAAACATTATTTCACAAATTATCTTGACAATTTATTATTTATATATAATTATAAAGTTATATATAATTATCAAGTACAATTACACATTATTACACAAATTATCTTCACAATTTTCACGGTCCAGTGAGAAGTATTTTAATAACACTTGTTTTGGTTTGTTTATTTATACGTTTACTTTAATTTATTTATATTAAACATTAATAAAGAAATTATTCACACAAAATTAATACACAAAAAGGCAATACTTTCCAAATACAATATTATTATGCATTATTTATTATTTATCATATTGACAATAAAAAATAAAAATGTATTAATTTATTTACTATTTACTTGTTTACTAAGACATTTTTAAGGGCACTTTATTTATTATTTTATTATACACACAAAAAAATTATAAACAATTAAATAATTTAACAATTAAATAAAGTTATGTAATGCAAAATGTTTTTTGTTATTTTATGATGGATGGATGGATGGATGGATGGATGGATGGATGGATGGATGGATGGATGGATGGATGGATAGATGGATGGATGGGCAGATAAATGGATTGATGGATGGGCGGATGAATAGATGGATGATGGTTGGATGGGCAGATGGATGGATAAAGAGATGGATGGATGGATGAGCGGATAGATGGGTGGATGGATGGATGGATGGGCAGATGGATGAATGAGCGGATAGATGGGTGGATGGATGGATGGATGGGCAGATGGATGGATGAGCAGATAGATGGGAGGATGGATGGATGGATGGATGGATGGGCAGATGGATGGATGAGCGGATAGATGGGAGGATGGATGGATGGATGGGCAGATGGATGGATGAGCAGATAGATGGGAGGATGGATGGATGGATGGATGGGCAGATGGATGGATGAGCGGATAGATGGGAGGATGGATGGATGGATGGGCAGATGGATGGATGGGTGGATGGGTGGATAAAGGGGTGGATGGATGTGCGGATGGATGAATGGTTGGGCAAATAAATGGGCGGTTGGATAAATGGATGAATATTTTAACATTTGGCACATATTTTTACTTCTAATGCTACATATTGATATGCATTATACAAGTTAATAAATCATGTATTTTCATAATCTAAAACTGAATTAACATTACTGTTTATGCCATTTACAACAAGTCAACTTGCTTAATGCTATGGTACATCATTTCTGTTTTTTTTTTAATCAAAACTGCAATATACAGTTGAAGTCAGAATTATTAGCCCCTCTTTAATTTTTTTTTCTTTTTTAAATATTTCCCAAATGATGTTTAACAGAGCAAGGAAATTTCCACAGTATGCCTGATAATATTTTTTTCTTCTGGAGAAAGTCTTATATATTTTATTTAGGCTAGAATAAAAGCAGTTATTATTTTTTTAAAAGCCATTCTAAGGTCAAAATTATTAGCCCCTTGGAACAAACCATTATACATTATACAATAACTTGCCTAATTATCCTAATCTGCCTAGTTAACCTAATTAACCTAGTTAAGCCTTTAAATGTCACTTTAAGCTGTATAGAAGTGTCTTGAAAAATATCTAGTCAAATATTATTTACTGTCATCATGGCAAAGATAAAATAAATCAGTTATTAGAAATGAGTTATTAAAACTATTATGTTTAGAAATGTATTGAAAAAATCTGCTCTCCGTTAAACAGAAATTGGTGTAAAAATAAACAGGAGGGCTAATAATTCTGACTTCTAACTGTAAATAAACAACAATGTAATGCAAACCAATGCAATCATTCATTGTCTTTAAAACAGAAGCTTTAAAACAGCCAGAGATGAACAGATGAGAATGAAAGACACCAGAGCGACGTTTCTACTGTGAGGCTTTACTGTTGTTTACTTCACATGGCATGATAGTTTTTCTTGACTGTGGAGAATGGGACAGTAAGTCTATAGGAGAGCCGGTTGTTTCATTTCTCCGAGCTTTCCCTCAGTGTCATTATTTCAGACTCGCTCAGAAAAGCTGGGCTGCTAAACATGTTATTATTTGGTGGAGTTTCTCCAGCACAGCAGGTCAGAACAGCTGCTGAATGAACCCAGCCAAAATATCACACTCTCATCCAGAATGCCATCATGTGACCAACGTCCACACACAAGACAGTTTCACACTTTTCATTTTCTGAAAGATGACTTATGACAGTAGCCATTATAGTAGTAGACAACCCTGCTGTTGTCTTAGAATTCTGGATACACCAATTGTCCTTAGGGTTAAAAATGAGCTGCCTTCACTATACCTCTAAAAAGACGATAAACTTAGGGCTCTATTTTAACAATCTAGGCACAAAGTCTAAAGCTCATGGCGCAAACGCATTAAGGGCATGGCCGAATCCATTTTTGCTATTTTAGGGACGTAAAAAAAACAGTTTTTGCCACAGCACATGATCTAACAGGGTTGTGTTTATTCTCCTACTGACTTATGGGTGTGTTTTGAGCATAACATGAATTAAACCAATCAGATTCTCATCTCCCATTCCCTTTAAGATTCAGTTGGGTCACGCCATGGCGCATTTGCTATATTTATGGCAGACTTTTGCTAGAGGAAAAACAGACTGCTTTACTAGCAAGAAAACAGTTAAACAGACTATTTGCAGGATAAAGAATAAGCCTCCTCCATTTGGCCTCTTTACTTTCTCTTTATTTTACTTTTACTCTTTACTCGATCCTTCACTTTCGTGGATTAGGAAACAGTGTTGTACGCACTCCACTGAAGACATCCATTAGCCTACATATTTAATTTTGTTTGTTAAGAGCAAAGATTTGTTTCAAAACTATTTCTAAATTCAGTTCTAATTTCCAGCAAATGTATAAATGAACAATAATAACGAAGTGTGGTCAAAAAACTGAGTTATATGCAAACACACGTCCTATTCTTATACCCCATATGGTCCAAAACCCGACAGGTGGACAAATCAAAACTTGTTTTTATTAAAACAAATATAAATGTGCATATAATAAATTACACTAATAATACTACTAATAATAACATTATACAAAAGCAAGTTGTCATGAATAAACTGATTTTTTTTTTTCATATGTAAACATACTTGTGTATTGCTGTACGTCCTGTGTGTATTAAGCCATGTGTACACGTTTGCGCTGGACTTTAGACCTGCTTTCAGCTGCTCTATTGCACAGTCTATTTCAGTTTCTCAAAATAGAAATGCACCAACAATGTGCCTTAATATACCTCCATTCTAGAACGGAACATTCATGAGTCCACAAAGCGGCGCAAATGGATTTTCTATTTAAACAACGTGGCGCAAAACATGAAAATTAAGGTTGCACTGGTCTGAATATAGCAACAAATCGCGCCAAACACGTCTTGTGCCTTATAGCGCCGGGTGTATGATAGGGCCCCTAATTTCAATCCTCAAATCTATTGTGCATAAAGAAACACGCTTATCTTTGTCACAAACTCCTGTGAAGGTCTAGATTTTCTTTCATTAGTATTTAATCTGTGGACTCATTTTTGACTAAAATAAATATTTTGTGTATATTAATTATATACAGTCAACGGCTACTTCATCAGGTACACTTTACTAGTAAAGGGTTGGACCCCCTTTTGGCTTCAGAACTGCTTTAATCATTCATGGCATAGATTCAACAAAGTACTGGAAATATTCCTCAGAGATTTTGGTCCATATTGACATGATAGCATCACGCAGTTGCTGCAGATTCGTGAGCTGCTCATCCATGATGCGAATCTCCCGTTCCACCACATCCCAAAGGTGCTTTATTGGATTGAGATCTGATGACTGTGGAGGCCATTTTAGTACAGTGAACTCATTGTCATGTTCAGGAAACCAGTCTGAGATGATTCACGCTTTATGACATGACACGTAGCCATCAGAAGATGGGTACACTGTGGTCATAAAGGGATGGACATGGTCAGCAACAATATAAAGGAAGGCTGTGGTGTTGACATGATACTCAATTGATAATGGGCCCAAAGTGTGTTAAGAAAATATCCCACACTGCCGCTTACTTTCTGCAACCCAGTACTGGGAAACATTTATTCATTCATTTTCCTTTCAGCTTAGTCTCTTTATTAATCTGGGGTAGCCACAACAGAATGAACCGCCAACTTATCCAGCATATGTTTTACGTAGCAGATACCCTTCCAGCTGCAACCCATCACTGGGAAATACTGGGAAACACCTATATTATATTATATTATATTATATTATATTATATTATATTATATTATATTATATTATATTATATTATATTATATTATATTATATTGCACACAATTTGTAACATCTAAATAAATATTTCTCAAAACATCATTTGCTAATTTAATCAGTCGCTTACACCGACAGAAGTACGTTTGGAAGGTCATATCTGGTAGAAACAGCTTATTAAGAGTACCAACTACACACACAGAGTCATGCTTCAGTGTGCATCTCTGCCTGAACCCTAATGATGCCTCTTCAAAACACCCCAATTAATGAAGCAGGATGTGAATCAAAGTGACTCGCCATTGCAGTGGATGTAAAAGGGAAAGGAGAGCGTCTGAGAAATGCAGTCCCCAGACAGACACATAGAGACTTTTTGTAGCACATCGTGTCTGGAGATGAAATCAGAGGTCTGTGAAACAGTGGCTCGCTGTCATTTGATGTCCTATACTCGCTGGAGACAGAAACAAGGCACACTTTCCACATTATCTCCTATATCGGCCGAATGGGAATGAGGTCAGTGTTGTGTGATCGCAGACGGAGAGCTGATCCAGTAATGGTACTGCTACTTACAGTTGAAGTCATATTTATTAGCCCTCATGTGATTTAATTTTTTTTCCATATATTTTCCTAATGATGTTTAACAGAGAAAGGAAGATTTCACAGTATTTGCTATCATATTTTTTCTTCTGGAGAAAGTCTTATATGTTTTATTTCGGCAGTTTTAATTTTTTTAAACTAATTTAAGGTCAATATTATTAGCTCCCATAAAGGTGCAGTAGGTGATCTGCCAAAATGCTAACGGTTTAGCATCCTATCTTTGAAACACAGTCCCTCCCTTGCTGTCCAAAGCCATGCTTCCTGAAACACAAACGCGCACACCTTAATAAAGGGAAAATGAGTGAATGAATACATTAGTAAATATGGTTAAAGTAATTATTTTATGTATTGTTTAAGTGAAGTTTATTTATAAACTAATTTTGAGAGGATCACGTGCTTATGATTGCTTGCGGCTGGTCCCGCATTATCCAATTTATGATTCACCAATCAGACGATTCCTAGACCACTTATTAATACCCTAGGTTCCATATCACAGTCATCTTCGTTTTGAAGAATCCCCCCTTTCCACCCCTACTCCTCCTCCTTACCTAGATGAGTGGCACGATGACAGTAGACAATCCACTAGATCATGTCTTTCACCAGTTAGAAAACTTTATAGTACTTTATAATACTACAATTCCCAATGAAAAACTGTATTATATCTAGCCAACGCAATCTCATGGCAATTCGTAGCTTTTTGATTTAGTGGCTAAAGCTGCGGTCACATTAGAGTTTGAGTTTGCGATATTCTGTCGTGCAGCGCTGCGAAAAGGGGCGAGATTAAACAAGCTTATTAGACATTTTAAAAAGCGAGCGATTGCTCCATGTTTTAAATTTCTGCCCAGAGAGGTCGTGTTTTGATCCTCGATTGGTCTCATGCAGCCAAGTGATGCGATTTCACAGGTCAGAGTTCACCAAGCTTGAACTTTGCACCGCAGCAACCTGCAAAACTTAACGCATGACCCCGCGTTTCCGGTCTGACGCATTCGTGTGCATATGAATGGAAGTCTATGGGAAGAAAAGTCAAGTGTGACCACAGTTTCATTCGTATAAATTCGTACGATCTAATTTGTACAATTTAGTACGATTTGCTTATCACCCAATGACGGTAGGGGTTAGGGGTGGGGTTAGGTGCCACGCCTCCTTTTTAAAATCGTACATTTTTTGTACGACTGAACCCGTACGAATTTGTACAATTTAGCCACTAAATTGACAAAGCATAAAATACTTATGTTTCCTCGTGAGATCAGGCTGTATCTAGCACGTTTCAGTTGTGCAGCAAGCAAAACTCGTCATAATGGTCTCACACTCTCACATGCTTTGTTCTAAAGCGATTACTGTATGCTTAGTCGGGTGCAGGAATTACACTTATTTCTAAGCCATACTTACATGCTATTTCAGACTGAATATTCAGAGTAGCATGGTAAACAATTTAAGGAGCGCGTCACAGGTTCTTATGGTTCAAAAATGAACCAATGTGAATATAAAACCCACTTCACCTCAGTAAAGCAGGCTAGGCGGAATAGCACTATTTACTGATGTTTTGTTGTTAAACTAAATAAAAATCGACATTATCGATGCTATAAAACGTACCTTATGACATTGAAAATAGTCACATCGATCTTTCGTCTGAAGATTTCAGTGGTTGAACAACACTTCTGTGCAAATAACCCATTCATAAAAACAACTAAATGTACATCAGCTTTGTGTGACTAAGTTTTAAAACACATTACCTGTCTAAAAGAAATACTTCAGCCATGGTGTCATGCTTCCTTCAGCGTATACTCCAATATTGATTCAGGATCTGGAAAATATTTGATTCAGCGTTTGTTTTTACCGCTGTGATTGTCTTGTGTGCACATGAACATGCAGCGTACATACACAAATGTATGCACAAATGGTGGATCTGCATGAACAGAGATGAACCGTTGTACAAATCTACATTTGCTGACAGACAGTTTGGGCTACTTATCAGAATTATGGGAAATGTCGGCCCGACAATATTTAATTGGATGAACATTTATTAGTCTTATGCCTCACCAAGAATATAAAAATACATATAAATACATTTAGATCATTTAGTTTAATCAGTACTTTTGGAATGTGAAGAAACTTTCAACTAGCACAACAAAACGTGTTTCTGAAGACAATCACCTACTGCAACTTTAAGCAATTTTTTTTGATTGTCTTCAAAACAAACCATTGTTAATGATTTGCCTAATTACTCTAATTAACCTATAGTTAGGCCTTTAAATGTCACTTTAAGCTGTATAGAAGTGTCTTGAAAAATATCTAGGAAAGTTTACTGGCATCATGACAAAGATTAAAGAAGTCAGTTATTAGAAATGAGTTATTAAAACTATTATGTTAAGAAATGTCTTCTTTTATTTATCATAGGCAAAAATGAACAATTGTCTTAACAAAAATAGGCTTTCGTCGGAAGATTACAACACCTCTATGCACATAACCCATTCGTAAAACAAGAAAATGTACATCAGCTTTGTGTGACTAAAATAGTTTTAAAACACATTTTCTGTCTAAAGGGTGGTGTCGTCCTTCCTCCAGCGTGCAAAAGTAACTCCAATATTGATTCAGAATTTGGAAAAGATTTGATTCAGCATTTGATTTTACCGCTGTGATTGTCTTGTGTGCATATGAACACGTGGCGCACATGCACAAGTGTTCATGCAAATGGTGGATCTGCGTTGTACAATTCTACATTTGCTTACAGACAGTTTGGGCTACTTATCAGAATTATGGGAATTGTCGGCCTGACAAATTTGAATTGGATGAACATTTTTTAGTCTTATGCCTTACCAAAAATATAAAAATGCATATAAATACATTTAGATCATTTACTTTAATCAGTACTATTGGAATGTGAAGAGACTTTTTTTTTTTTGACGGTCTTCAAAACAAACCATTGTTATACAATGATTTGCCTAATTACTCTAATTAACCTAGATAAGCCTTTAAATGTCACTTTAAGCTGTATAGAAGTGTCTTGAAAAATATCTAGTCAAATATTATTTACTGTCATCATGACAAAGATAAAAGAAATCAGTTATTAGAAATGAGTTATTAAAACTATTATGTTTAGAAATTTCTTCTTTTATCTATCATAGGCAAAAATGAACAATTTTCTTTGCAAAAAAATAACATGTATCTATCTGCTAGAAGGCTGTAACATAGCAACCATCCAGAACACCCAAGCAACTGCATAGAAACACCTTGGCATTCTGACAGTGACATCTTGACCGCTCATGTTTTATTAACAAAACATGTGAATCTAATATTGATACCTTTGTCACATCAATTATTGAAATGTTCCGTTATTTATCACTTGAAAAGTCTCTGGATTTGATGGGTTTAAGTAAAATATTTGTTCAGTATAGCCCTCTAAAACGAAGAGATAAAATCAGGTAGAAGAAAAACAACACAATTGCTGGAATAAATTTATTTTTTCCAGTTGGGTTTGTCCATATTTTACCCAAGCATGAAACAACTCATATAACCATATCATAAAGTCAACTCATATAACCATATCATAAAGTCAATTCATATAACCATATCATAAAGTCAACTCATATAATCATATCATAAAGTCAACTCTTATAACCATATCATAAAGTCAACTCATATAATCATATAATAAAGTCAACTCGTATAGTTTTTTGTAGTGTATTAAGATTATTTTATTTATATATTATATTATATATTTTTTCTCATATTCTGGTGATTCAAAGCTGAATTTACACCATCATTAATCTGGTCTTTAGTGTAACTTGATCCTTCAGAAATCAATTCAATATGCTGATTTAATATACATGATTTTTTTAATAAAGACACAAAATGGTGAACAGAAAGCTAAGGCTGCATTTACACTGCAGATCTTGATGGTTGATTCTGATTTTGTGAATGTATCTGATTTTGTTGACGACCAGCTTACATCATCTTTTAAAAGTGTCTCGTATCTGATTGTCTGGATTTACATGGCACAAGGCAAAAGGCGCAATGAGCAGGAAAAAAAAGAGAGGGTGATGACTGACAGCTGATAATATAAGATCGCTCTTTTCTCCATTCCTGTATTTAATCTGTTCGCACGGTTTTTATTTTCATTTTGACAGTTGTTTTGCTTTAATTTATGATAGAAAAGTTCTCATTTGTCTTCAATCCTCTATTAGAGGCTTTTTTTTTTAATCAGTAGAGATTTTAATGTCGTGTCCATAGCGTGATGGTTTTGGTCGCTGAATTTTCATTTTAAAAACAGATATTGAAAAATAAAAAATTAGCTTTACGATGCGTTTTTTTGATTTTCGTTTTTTGGATTTTAAAACTAAAATCAAAAAAACGTCTCGTTTTTCTTTTCCATGGTGAAAAACAGAAAAGCAAAATTCAAAAATGATTTGAGTTTAATTTTTTATTTCGAATAACAAAAAATAAAATCACCAGAAAACAAACAAATAAAGACAAAAACATACTTGCATGCTATTTTAGACTGAATACTCAAACCAGCATGGTAAACAATATAGAGACTGTTGTCACTAGGGTTGGGCGATGTCGACAAATTTGGCATTGTACGATGTCTAATGTAAAACATCGCGATGGACGATGGAATGGTGAATTAATTATTTATGAATAATTCATTAATTCATAACGAATTAATTATTTGTAGCTTATTGATTCATTTACCTGACCCGCATGGTCTTAGTTTTACCCATAACCAAATCATAAATAATAAAGAAAAGTTACACACAAATTGCCATGTCAATCAGTTTTTCAGCAGGACTCTGGCATGAATAGGCAGAGTGATCTGTGTCGTTATAATGGCGTCGACAAACTTGGTTGGTAAAAAAGGTGCACAACCAACAGGAACGACCCATCTGAGGTTTTCGCTAAAATTACTAAGTACACGAGTGAAAGCGAAAGATTGAAGCAGTGTACTGACGCTGTGAGACGTAACCTGATAGATACAAAAGACAGAAGAGTCATTAGATAGAGACAAGATTAATTAAATTTCTCATTAACCAGTTAAACTCTAGTGCTTTTTTGAGATTTCCGCCTGGATTTTGCCTACCCAAATTTAAAAGCTTCCCAAATCCACATACAGAGGTGTAAATGCAAAAATTTGGTATCATTTTAAAGAAAACCCTTTGAATTTTCATAAAATACTATTGAAAGTGTTTAAAATAACTGTATATGTTGTCTGTGTTATAATAAACACCCAAAAAAAAAGAGGCGCTTTTTGTATTTTTTTTATAAACTCAAATTTGAAAGTGTACCTTTTAGGTTCTGTGTGGTCTAGGTTGCTGTAATTAATTTTGGTGGTTCCTGCACATGTCTTTAATAATAGGAAAAAAGAAAAATGTCTCGACCATAATCTATGCAAAAGTTAGTGTATTCCAACTGATGAGAGGTGTTATACAAGCCACAGGGACCGATCATTGATTTCATATTTCACTATTCTTTTGTTTGATCAAACATAATTCACTGTGTGTGGACCACATCAGACATATAAAAGGATTACTTATGCACATCACCTCAAAAACAGAGGAGAAATGGCCCTGAAGCGCACAGCATAAGGTAAGAGATGACAGTTGTCTGTGCTATCTGGGGCTGCTTATTCATCATAAATGTATTGTTTTCACTTCTGCGCCATGGAAACACCACGATTCATTCGACAACTGTTTGTTATCTGAATATAATTCAGTAAAAAGAATGCTAGAACCGTATGAGCACCGGCAAGAGCTTTCATTTGAGCTATAACTTGTACATGTGTCATATATGAACTATATGAAAAATATGAAAATGAACCAATGTTCAGTACCCAGCTCGGGTATCCAAAATACTGTGTATTTAAGTGTAAATAACGTTTGTACAGTAGAATAAACACCAAAGTGATGCATATGTGCATAAAATATAGACTCTACACTTTCAAACCACTTAAGGGGGTCTGATGCAATGCTAGCCCTTTAAATCTTAAAGTCGATGACGTCCGCAGAGTTTAACTGTTAAACAGCTATAGTGAGACGCGATCCAGCGGTACATCTTTGATAAACTGTCCAACGTGCACTACTCTCTGTGGTGACTGCTGGAGCTCAGACGCTGCAGCGCGCGACAGAGTGTTTGTTTGTATGTGCGTGTTTGTGGTCATGCGTTTTCAGCAGTACAGTGTGGAAGAAGGGCTTTTTGGAAATGCTAAATGAAACACCAGTGTGGGCGTGGATCGTTTTCCTTCTAAAATGCCATGTTAAAATTAAGACGTATTAATGTAAACAGGGCCATGTGTATTCTTCACGAGCGGGTTGCTGCTGTGACTGGGGCGGGGTAAAGGATCACGATGCCGGCTCAGCATCATGATGGCTATTAGCCATCGGCGATGGAAAATGGCATCGTCTATCGACCCAACCCTAGTTGCCACTGTTAAAAAATGAATGAATCTGACCTCACAATTTGATTCCCCTTTTCTGAATATGTTATTATTAAGGAGAAAGTCTAAATGTGCGAATTTAAAACCAACCTTACCTCAAATTGTTAGAGTTCAAAAACAACTCCTGTTGAAGTGACTTTGTGCTGAGATAGTCTACAACCACCAGATCCCCTTCATGCTGCAACATTACACACTAAAGGAGGTTGGAAGTGTAATTGGACCCCTTTAACTGGAGGTCTCAGTCAATAACAAGTAACTGAAATGTTATGAACCAGTCTCTGTTGTAGCCTACATCATGTTCAGGTTTCTCACCAACTCATACACACAGAGAAAGCGAGTGGGCTTAGAAGTAAAGACTGGGTTTATCGAATCCTAATATCTCTTCTCCTCATACTCACTTTGTAGTCTGTAGATGGGCTAGCAGAGTTTTATGTGTTTGTCTGAAGCGCACAAACACCTCCTCTCCTCCGCCCTCTGATTAGATATTGATCAGTCTTTCCCCTCTTGTCTGAGACCATTCAGTCTTTTCCAGGCACTGTAAGAATTCTTTCCTCGGCAAATAAACAGCATGGTAATTTTAACAGTCATTTTCTCTCTCTCTCTCCCCTTGAAAACACGCCCCAAGTTTTACAAGCAAAACACGTTCCTCGGGAGCAGCGGTTAGAGTGTAATGGCGCCACCTGATGGTCGTAAGGCGCATGCGCAGAATTATAGAAGCCATTTACTTGTGCTGAATCATGTTAGGAGCATTTCACTCTTGGGACGAACGCTATTTGTATTATATATGTGGTGGAGATAAAAACGTCAGGGGGTAATATAATACACCCGCCGCAAATAAAAAGACGTAAGACGTGATCATGCTGCAGACTATGGATTTTCATTTTGTTTTCAGACAGCCCTTCTGTTATCACAAGAGCTTTTAAGTTATAAGGAAGTCCCTTGGTAATGCAAACTGCTTTATTATCAGATACTCGCTGTCTCTTGTCTATATATAAGGTACATAAATCATCATTCAGAAAAGTGGAAATCTTATTGTATGCTAGCCTACACTCAAAAAAAAAAAACTCATCAGATGAACTCAATTTAATTGAGAGCAGGATTTCCATTCAATTAATGTGTTTAGCACCAACAGAAAAATTTATACACACAATTAAATGTAATTGAGTTGGTCCAACATCTGTATTTTTATTTAACTTAAATTCAAAAGACTGATAATATCATGTATGTCTAATATGTGTCGTACATTTTGAAGTCTCTTAGTTTTATTTGAAGTTATTCTAAATAAAGTTAATGAGACATTTTTTAAACAAATTTACATATACAGTTGGTTGAGACTGATCTCAGAACTAATTTTAGGATAGTTATTGCTCACTGAGCAAAGCAACAACCTGCATTTTGCTAATTAAGCTGCCAACATCTAAATCATGGGTGCTTCTGCAAGGTGGTAACCTCAAAACTCAAAGCATTATATGAAAGTTTCTAATTCTTCAAACTAAAGTGAAGATCAAACTTTAACAAGTCTCTCTATTAACTTTAAACACCTAAGATTACTTTTATTGTCAACATTTCCCTCTCTTTATTCAATCCCATGCAAAGCATGCTAGGAAATACAAATCCCTTAACTAATTGTTGACCAATACAATTCCTTAATGTCGTCCTAACACAAAATCCTTATGTTAACTTATTGGTTTACAAATTTAAGTGGACTGAACATTAAACAAATAAATTGGCCAAAGAAATTACAATTACAAGAATTGTGTTGTTTCAACTCATTTAAAACAGGTAGTTTGATTAAGCAACAGTAATCATTTTTTGAGTGCACACTCTAGCTGCATACCTAAAATATATTGTTGAAGTCAAATTGTTTTTCTTTTTCGAATATTTCCACTATGATGTTTAAGGTCAAGGAATTTTTTCACAGTATTTCCTATAATATTTTTTCTTCTGGAGAAAGTCTTATTTGTTTTATTTTGGCTAGAATGAAAGCAGTTTTTATTTTTATTTTTTCAAAACCATTTTAAGGTGAATATTATTAGCCCCCTTAAGTTTTTTTTTTTTCGATTGTCTACAGAACAAACCATCATTATAAAATGACTTGCCTAATTAGTGTCATTAAGCCTTTAAATTTAGTGTTGAGGGGTATAAGTAATGCACATTATGTAATAATATTACTTTTATAAAGTAATGAGTAAAGTAACGCATTACTTTCAAAAATAATTAAGTAAATATGTATTTGAGTTACTTTTAAAAAATAATGTAATGCAAGTTACTTTTTACCTTGCTTAATTGGCTTTCTATATTGTGGAATAAAAATTACCTTAGGTTGAATCCACTCAATGAGAGAGCGTGCTGTGAGGGAACAGAACACGGTTCACACTTATCATCATCATCAGGTCTCTTTTTACAGCAGATGAATCAGTGTACTGTTCTAGTAACTGAATGTCTTAGGATATTGGTTTATTTTGATTCAGATGGGGTGTCCGGTATGTTAAAAAGTAAGTAAAATAAGTACTTACTGATGATGCAAACCATTTCACAACAACTCTGTTCAATTTAATGAACTGGTTTGACCAGTTCACTTAGAAGATCTGGTAAAAACAAACAATTCATTCGCGAATCTCCCGTCATCACTACAGACAGTCAGAAACAATGGCAGGCCGGAGACTTATATTTTTGCAATGGATTCTTATTATTTTGAACTCATCGAAGAAAAGAAGTAGACTGTCGTTAAGTGTAGATTATGTGTAAGTAATACTCTTGACAACTGCAGGAAACATGACATTAAAAAAAAATAGATGCAAAGCACTACACCCGCACCACACCTCCAGCTAAACAACAAATGATTGACATCAGTTCACGTTCTCCAGGTAAAACAATTAATTCCACTAAGCTCAAAAAATAAATGGTTATTGCTTTTATTTATTTTTTTTTTTTTGAGTTTTTTTCTCTTTTAGGAAATGATTTACACATTTGTTAAAGCCACGTGAAGCAATTTATTCAATGTGTAAAGCTCAAAGATTTATTTTGATTTGGGAATGTTTTTTATAGTCTGACTGTTCATTTTGTTATTAAACATTTTAGAGGTTTAAAATTAGTTTTTTGCCTTAATATGAATTATTTCACGTTAGTACTCTTAGGCTTTAATGCAATCTTTATTTCAATGGACAGTCAATTTACTTAACTAATAACACAAAACATACACAAGTAGTAAACGCATTACTTTACATGCTTTCATTAATCTGTATATACAGCATGTATAGCTCTGGACTCAGAAAGTTCTCAAAATATAATTCTACCCTACATTTTTTAAAGGAAAATGAAGGTGTAGGTTATAAAGGTAGCTGTTAAATGCAAATCAAACCTTAGCCAGGTAAGGAAAAGTTACGCAAAAGTAACTGATAAAGTAATATAATGCATTACTTTCCATAAAAAGTAACTAAGCAATGCAATTAGTTACTTTTGGGGGGAGTAACTCAATATTGTAATGCATTACTTTCTAAAGTAACTTTCCCCAATACTGTTTAAATGTCACTTTACGCTGAATACTAGTATGTTGCAAAATATCTAGTAAAATAAAATGTACTGTCATCATGGCAAAGATAGAAGAAATCAGTTATTATAAATGAGTTATTGAAACTATTATGTTCAGAAATTAGGAAAAAAAATACACAGGGGGGGCTAATAATTCTGACTTCACCTGTATATCTAAAAAACAAAACGTAAGATTTGACAACATGTTCTTGGAGCTATGTAAAAAACGAAGACAAAATATAAAGGAAGAAGTGAAAGGATTGAGCTGGATGGTGTCGATTAAGTTCACTGGCTCCTTGTGAGCTGCGGGCTAAGTCTGTCTGCTGTTTTATCTCCTCCTCATAATCATGGTATTGTGCTGTTGCGCTTGCAGCGGAGACTTTTACTTATTTGCATGTGAACCTTGGGGCTCTGCGCTCTATCTTTGTGTCGAGGTGCCCATTTGTGCAGCGCTGTCCCCTTTTTAGGGTTATTTAACCATTTGTTTGTGCTGAGACGGGGTCAGGACTAAGCCTGATAACACGCTACAGAGAATTCAGCTTTATTAGCCATATGGCGGCCATTACCAGAAAGGACTGGGTCTAACCTTGTCTCATTCACTCTTTTAGCCTATAGGGAACACAGCGATGCATGAAGCTCAGGGTTAGTGCTAGTTCAAGCGCTGAGGGACATGCTGGAGCTGCATTGCCGCTGGCGTACAAACTCTTTCATTTGTTTTTATCAGCACTGATGAAACTTAATGTTAAACATGCACACATACCAGTCAAGAGATTGGGGTTGGTAAGATTAAAAGGGTCACCGAGGGTACATTTAGTTGATTAAAAATAGGCTACAATAAAAATAGTAATGTTGTAAAATATTTAATTGTATTGCCGTAAGAAAGAAAGAAAGAAAGAAAGAAAGAAAGAAAGAAAGAAAGAAAGAAAGAAAGAAAGAAAGAAAGAGGTTTATAATACAGTGCTCAGCATATATAAATACACCCCCTACAAATCTCTCATTTAAATTAATATTTTCTATAGAATGCTCTCAATATTATATTTGCGCATATACATTAGTTTATTCAGTACTAAGGCCAAATCTGGAGCTAATCTAACAAAATAACGTCCAATAATGGTTCAAAAACCAGTAGCTCAAATTTATGTTATAGAAAAATATTACCTTTTTTTTCAAAAAATAGCAAAAATCAAGAGAAACAAAAAATATGTACAATTTTGTTGAAATGTTGTAGTTTGTAATTTTTTTTTCAATATTTTGCATGAATTTAAGTGGATTATCTTTCCATTTCTAAAAATGTTCTGTGGTTTAAATATTATTTTAATTAATATATCTGTTTATTAAAACTGTTTTGTTCAAATGCACCAATATATATTACCCATATTCACTGAGAAATGGATAGAAAAATATTAATATTAAAAATGCGGTGTGCATATATATACTGAGCACTGTATAGCAATATAATCAAAAATGTAATTTATTCCTGTGATTTTCAGCTTCATAACTTTAGTCTTAAGTGCCACATTGTACTTTAAAAGTCCTTGTAAAATTATGTTTTGTCTCCACTAGTATTGCTTATGATTGCACACATTCCAGCCAATCGGAGTCAAGAATTTCAACAGACTATATAAAATAAAATATATAAGTATTTCAATAGGCAAGCAAATAAATAAGTAAATAAAAAATGAATATATACATCAATAATTGTTGTTAATACTAGGTTGTTTCAAAGTAAATTTAGGTAGCATTACCATAAATTAAAAACTTAATTAAAAAATCGGGTTTGTCAATATCTTACCCAAATTTGGGTTAAAATAACACATACGTTTTAGAGTGCATCTAATTCAAGTCAAGTTTATTTGAATAGTGCTTTTTTACAGTAATTGACTCTTTTCACAAAACTGTTATGACGCGTTTAACGGTCATCATAATCTGAAATCCTTGAAAATTTGTAATAATTCAAATTTTTTTAAACGTATGAATATTTATATTCATTTATGTATGCATTATATCATCTTTGCGTCAAATTACAAAAACAAATTACCGTCTAAGCCAGGGATGTTCAAACTCGGTCCTGGAGGGCCGGTGTCCTGCAGATTTTAGCTCCAACTTGCCTCAACACACCTGCACGGATGTTTCTAGAAAGCCTAGTAAGTGCTTGATTAGCTAGCCCAGGTGTGTCTGATTGGGGTTGGAACTAAACTTTGCAGGACACCGGCCCTCCAGGACCGAGCTTGGACATGCCTGGTCTAAGCTATGTGTTTTGTAATGCAGCGTCTATGGGGCTGAGAGTAAATTTGACGTTATTCTCTCCTCTGACTGCCGTCATCAGTCTCACACATTTTTTTTCCTTTTTCTGAAAGTCTTGTTAACACCACCATGGGTTTTTCATTATTTTGACCTTTAAATGGCCTTTATTTTGACCATTAATTTGTTCAAGAACGACCCATTACTAATGGAAACAAATATATAAAAAGATAGAAGTATTTCAACAAAATGTTGGGTGCATTAAGACAGAAATAGTGCGTCCTACAGGTGGTTTGTCAAACCCACTCACCCACATGGAGCACACGAATGCATTATACCGATATGTGATGCATATGCTTTACTCAAAAGAAAAGTATTTAATCTAGTTTTAATCTGAGAGAGAGAGAGAGAGAGAGAGAGAGAGAGAGAGAGAGAGAAAGAGAGAGAGAGAGAGAGAGAGAGTCTGAGGCTCAGACATTATCAGGAATGCTATTCCACAGTTTAGGAGCCATAAATGAGAAGGCTTGACCTCCTTTAGTAGACTTTGCCATTCTGGGTACTACAAAAAACCCTGTTTAAGACATTTGAACACATTTTAAGGCCATACACTATGAATAATTTTAAACAGCGCCATTTTTTTATGCAATGGGATATTTTGAATGCACAGAAAGCACAAGAAAAGCAAAAATAAACATAATTCTCATTTATGGATAAAATAGTTTATTTCTATTTGATTTGTAAAAGAAATGTTACCAAAGTAGTCTGTCTGTGGTTCCTACATGTTTTTGCTCTTGGTATTAATCTCTTTGATTTTTATTTTTCAATTATTAGTCCAATTTTAACATTCAAGGTCTGCCCTCGTCTCCTCTTCAAGCAGAGACCTTCAGTCTTTCACGTTCATTTCCCGCAGGCCTTTCTTTATTCCACATCTGAATTATGAACACAGTGAGGTGCTTGGCTGGTCAGGGCCACTTTTGTATCCTCGGTTAACAAGGAAGGACAAAGGCCAAGGACTTTCAGGAGGGAAATTGGGGGTGACCTAGTGTTTCTTCAAAGCTTAAGGTCTCCTCTATAGTACTGGTGGTCTTTCATGAAGACGCGAGGTCATGTGAGCTGGGTTTTCAACCTAAGCTTTTGATTCTGTCACGGGACTTTGGCCTAGATGAAATCAATGTGACTTGCAATGCGTCCCACACAAGTGCTGTGAAGGATGTTAAACAGATAAACCGCAGACAGATAAGAGGTTTTAACATGTCATTGATTACAGGGCTTAAAGAGATAGTTCACCCAAAAATAGAAGTTCTGTCATCATTCACCCTTCTCTTGTCACAAACCTACTTGAGTTTTTTTTTTTTTTGACACATTTTGGAAACTCTTGTGTAGTTCCCTACTATGGATGTCAATAGTTTCCATATTTCTTCAATGTATATTCTTTTGTATAAAGGTTTAAAACCACTTAAAGGTAACCAAATGGTAATTAAAGTTTTATATTTTGGTGAACTAACCCTTTAAAGAGCAGATGAGTGAGGATATTATATGGAGGTATAGAGAAGTTGCATCATGCATTCATTCATTTTCCTTAGGCTATTTATCAGGGTTCGACACAGTGGAATGAACCACCAACTATTCCAGCATATGTTTTACACTGCGGATGCCCTTCCAGCTGCAACCCAGTATTGGGAAATACCCATATACTCTCATATTTACACACAATCATACACTATGGATAATTTCATTCATTCATTCATTTTTCTTCCGCTTAGTCTCTAATTCAGAGGTTGCCACAGTGGAATGAACCACCAACTATTCCAGCATATGTTTTATGTAGCAGATGCCCTTCCAGTCGCAACCCAGTACTGGGAAACAGTGGAATGAACCACCAACCTATTCCAGCATATGTTTTACGCAGTGGATGTCCTTTCAGCCACAACCCAGTACTGGGAAACCACCATACACTTTCACATTCACACATACACACTTATACATTACGGCCAATTTTCATTCATTCATTTATTCATTCATTCATTCATTGTTTTTCCTTCAGCTTAGTTCCTTATTTATCAGAGGTCACCACAGTGGAATGAACCACAAACTATTCCAGCATATGCTTTACACAGCGGATGCCCTTCCAGCAGCAACTCAGTATTGGGAAACACCCATATACTCTCATGTTCACACACAATCATACACAATGGACAATTTCATTCATTCGTTCATTTTTCTTCGGCTTAGTCTCTAATTCAGAGTTTGCCACAGTGGAATGAACCACCAACTATTACACCATATGTTTTATGTAGCGGATGCCCTTCCAGTCGCAACCCAGTACTGGGAAACACCCATACACTCTCACATTCACACACACATTCATACATTACGGACAATTTTGTTCATTCATTCATTTTCCTTCAGCTTAGTCCTTTTTTTCAGGAATTGCCACAGCGGAATGAATCACCAATTATTCTGGCATATGTTTTATGCAGTGGATGCCAACTGACCAAGTTGCATCATGTAGTGGAAAAACACTTAAAAATGCTGGGTAAAATTTACACAAACCCAATGGTTCAAGTTTAACCCAATGGTTGGTTTTGTTGATACTTTACCTAAATTTGGAAGGCAACAACTCGCTATTATTTTCTGGGTCAGCATATTGTTTTTATCCTGGAACATCATTCCTGTCTGAAAATTTTATTCAATACTAATCCCAACCTCTAAACCTAACCAATTTGTATTGGGTTATTCCTGAAATCAGAGGTAAATTATAAGAGTATAAAAAGAATTTAGATGCACCTAGGTCTGATTCTAAACCTAAACTTGACATAAACTCTAAATGTATCCTTCAAATCTGATCGGATCAAAAAAGATGTTGATGGAAGTAAACTATTTGGGGTATTGAGTTACTTTGCAGACTACAGTATATATGTCCACATATTCTGACAATTTTCTGTCAAGAGTTTTTCTGAGTGCTCTGTGAGCATGAGTGGTGTATTTGAGGTACAGACATGAGTGAGAACGGCTGATCGGCGAGCAGGACTTAAAGCTTTTACCCAAATGTTTCCTGCCATTTTCTGATTGCTCAGGAAAACAAGCATTCAAGGCCTTAACAGGATTGGACAGTGTCCAAATGGAAGTGAAGAGCTAGTGTCTGCTGGAATAAAAAGAGCATGCAATTTGTCAATTTCAGGTACATGATTTTGCAGATTAGATGTTTGTTTCTGATACCAAATACATGGTTCTGATGGACTAGACATGTATGATTTAAAAATGTACATGTCTGATCTTGTAGTTTGGGACACCAAAAAAATAATTATTTTCATTAATTTATTCATTTTCTTTTCAACTTCGTCCCTTTATTAATCTGGGGTCGCCACAGCGGAATGAACCCCCAACTTTCCAGCATATGTTTTACGCAGCATATGCGCTTTCAGCTGCAGCCCATCACTGGGAAACACCCATACACTCCCATTCACACACATACACTACGGACAATTTAGCTTACCCAATTCACCTATAACACATGTCTTCGGACTGTGGGGGAAACCGGAACACCCAGAGGAGACCCACACGAACATGAGGAGAACATTCAAACTCCACACAGAAATGCCAACTGACCCAGCCGAGGCTCGAACCAGCGACCTTCTTGCTATGAGGCGATATCGCTACTCACTGCGCCACTTTATTTTATTTTATTTATTTATTTATTTATTTATTTATTTATTTATTTATTTATTTATTTATTTATTTATTTATTTATTTATTTTATTAATAATTAATTTTTATATAGTTTTATTTATTTATTAATTAAATAATGTTTTATTTATTTTATTATTTATAGTTTTTTTATTATTTATTATTTTTTAACTTTTTTATTTTATTTTATTTTTTATTTTAAATTTAATTTTAATTTAATATTTTTTTATAATTTAATTTGATTTTATTTATTTAAGTTTTGTATATTTTAATTTAATTTATTTTTATTTTATTTATTTATCTAATTATTTAATTAATTCATTAATTTTGATTTCTTTTATAATTATTTAATTTTTTATTTTATTTATTTTAGTCTTTTGTTTTTTATTATTTTTAAAATTAATCTTATTTATTTTTATTTTTAATTTAATTTAGTTGTATTTACTCTTAATTTTATATTTTATTTTATTTGTTTATTTTTAGATGTGGGGGTCAAAATAAAAAACATGACATTTTCGTTTGCATTTTATAGTTTTACATTTGTTGTTCCATCATCAAAATGACAGAACTTCAATAAGTTAGTGAATAGTCACTTTAAGATTTATTACTATTACATTTCCCACTTGTATAACATGTATTAAATACCATTGCTTTAAATGAACCCAAAAGTAACTATAATATTTTAATATTAATTATTTTTTATTATTTTTTACAGTTTTTAATAATATTATTAATATATAAAAAATCTGTGATTAATAAAGATCATTGTGCTAATATTTGCATGGCTTTAGTGGAAATCGATGGCTATAAATGTCATTCTCACTTCAGAAAGTTACCATGCAATATGCCATGGTAAATGTAAAGATTATTCTTCAGAATGATAAACTTTTCACCTTTTTTGTTTACATCATAAAGTCCCCAGTGTGAAACAAGCAGCTAAAACCATGTCGATGTGTGACTGGATAATGTGAAACATAGGTTTACCCCCTCAAGAACAGCAGAAGGACTCTCTTGTCAGCATCTGAGTAGAATATAAGTATTCATGTGCTCTATTCTCTCTGGAGAGTGAAAGACTTCATTACCACCTCCTCATCCTTTCATTCCACAATGCTTTTTCCAGCCAGGAAGGGCCAGGAAGCCACTGCAGGAATCCTTCACTTTCATACAGCGCATTATTAGCAGAAACACCGCAGGGTCAACAGTTTGATAATGGCTGCCGACTTTTTGTGTGTCAAATGAGAGCACAATCCCATGACCTTTGACCCCGCTAGGCTCTTGCACCTGTGAGGCTGATTGGGAAACCCTGCTATAGTCGCTATTCAAAGACGTATTCAGCAGGAAAGAGCTTTATTTTCTCAGGGATTCCTCTACTTCAAAAAATGAATTGATTTCGTCCACCTGGAAAGCAGCTTTTAATTGGAAACCAGGATGAAGGCCTTCCTTGTTTCTTTAGAATGGCTTAATTTGGGACATATGTGAGCTTTAAGTCAATAGTTCATTCATATAATTAACATTTTGTCTGTTTTCAGAAGCTCATGTTATCTCTGTGGAAGTTTGTTCTTGACATTAAATAAAGCAAAAGCATTTTAAAAGCAATTATGCACTGTAAAAACAAAATATCTGTTACCGTATGTTGTGTTTAAGTGTTTTCTGTTTATTTACGTTGTGAATTGCACTATGGGATGCTGATATCTACTCTGTCAGTCTTTTGATGTTGAAAATTCAACTCTACAGTTTAAGTAGTGACTTTTATTGACATTTTAGTAGTTTGAAATAATAGACAGTATAGGAAATATTAATATACAGTGATATAATAAATAATAATAATAATTCCTTACATTTATATAGCATTTTCTGGACACTCAAAGCGCTTCACACTTTTTTATGGGGAATCTCCTCTTCCATCAGTGTGCAGCATCCATCTGGATAACGCCATGGCAGCCATATTGCGCCAGACCGCACACCACACACCAGCTGATTGGTGGAGAGGAGACAGAGTGATGAAGCCAATTATGATATGGGGATGGTTAGGAGGACATGATGGACATGAAGCCAGTGGGCAAATTTGGCCAGGAATTAAACCTCTACTCTTTTTCGAAGGACATCCTGGGATTTTTAATGACCACAGAGAGTCAGGACCTCGGTTTAACGTCTCATCCGAAAGCCGGCGCTCACTGAGCAGTATAGAGTCCCCATTAATATACTGGGGCCCCCTGCTGGTCTCACTGACACCACTAACAAATAATACTTACAAATAAAGTCTGTAAAATAACAGAAAAGGGCATCACGGTGGCGCAGTGGATAGCACGATTGCCTTACAGCAAGAAAGTCGCTGGTTCGAGCCTTGGCTGGGTCAGTTGGCATTTCTAAGTTTGCATGTTCTCCTCTCGATCGCGTGGGCTTCCTTCGGGTGCTCCAGTTTCCCCCACAGTCCAAAGACATGCTGTATAGATGAATTGGGTAAGCTAAATTGACCGTAGTTTATGTGTGGGAATGTGTGTATGGATGTTTCCCAGTGATGGGTTGCAGTTGGAAGGCCATCCGCTGTGTAAAACATATGCTGGATAAGTTAGTGGTTCATTCCGCTGTGGCGACCATAGATTAATAAAGACTAAGACTAGGCTGAAAAGAAAATGAATGAATGACAGAAAATCCACTAGCAGTTTATTACAAGGTTTTTATACTGTAATATGCAAAACAAACCTGATATATCACATTATTATTACTATTACAAATGTTAATAAAAGTCACTTTTTTTACAAGGTTAAAGTTGTTGAAAGAAAGATCAAGGTCCCATAGTGCAATTCTAAAGCATAAATAAACATGGAATTAAAAATAATAAAAACATGAATCACAAAATACTGAAAACTAACAGAATCTCACGGCAATTCGTAACTTTTTGATTTAGTGGCTAATTCGTACGAATTCGTACGATCTAGTTCGTACAATTTAGTATGATTTGCTCATCCCCCAATGATGGTTGCGTTTAGGGGGGGGTTAGGTGCCACGCCTCCTTTTTAAAATTGTACAATTTCGCACGACTGAACTCGACTGAATTAGCCACTAAACTGACAAAACGTAAAATACTTACGTTTTCTCGTGAGATCAGGCTGGGAAAACTGCTAATTTATGGATATTTCTTAGAGTGTGACTAAGTGGTGGATTTAGGCATGGGCAACGTGGGCAATTGCCTCTTGCAACCTACCCCCCACCTGCTCTTTACTTTCGTCCACCGAAACATCGTACTTTCGAACACCGTGAGGGCTGTTGTTTGCCTAGAGCACCAGTTAAGCTTGCGCCTCTACTAGTGTAACTTTATATCTCACAGTTCTGACTTTATAGCAATTGCAAGAATACATTCCACAATTCTAACTTCTTTTTTTCCTCAATGATTTTGTAACTTGCCATTTGAACTTATAAACTCGCAGCTCTCAAGTTTATACAAGATTCAAACCGTTAAACCGAGAGTCAGGAGATTCTCCTTCTAAACAATTAAAGAAGCTTTTAAAGTTTGAAATTGGAAATTATGAAAGAAAAACTGTGAATACAAACTCTAAATTTGTATAAATAATGCCAACGTTTAGATATAATGTCAGAATTTTGAAATATAAACTTATAACTCTAAAACTGAATTGTTAAGAATTTACTTTTAGTTGAATGTATTTTCTGTATACAGTAAATATATGATTAAATGGACAGTTCACCCAAAAACATATTTATTCCAAACCTTTATGAGTTTCTTTTTTGTGTTGAACGCAAAAGCGGATTTTTTGAAGAAAACTGAAAATCTACAACCACTGAAATCCATATCAGGAAACAAAAATACGTTGTTGGAATAGACCCTCTTCCCATTTCTATATTTCACAGCAGCAGAAGTCGTCATAATTGGGTAAACTAAGAGCGCAGTGATTGGGGGAGTACAACAAATATTTTTTTACAATCTTACTCGTTGAAATAATAAAAGAAAGATGCCTTGATGATGTTACAAAGACTTTCTGAAAAAGGAAAAAATGTGTGAGACTAATGATGGCAGCCAGAGGAGAGAATAACGTCAAATTTACTCTCAGCCCCATAGACGCTGCATTAGAAACACAGTGCATAAGTGGTAATTCGTTTTTGTAATTTGACGCAAAGATGATATAATGCATACATAAATGCCTATAAATTTTCATACGTTTTTTAAAAAATCTAAATATTAAGGACTTTTTTCAAGGATTATAGATTATGATGACTGTTAAACGCATCTTGTGAAAAGGGTCCATGTAATGAAAGTCAATGGTTACTGGTTTTCTGCTTTCTTCAAAATATTTTCTTTCTTATTCAAAAGTCAAACGGCTTTGTGACACATCAGTTTTGTGTGAACTATCCCTTTAAGAGGCAAATTTGTATTAAACTACTATTTATGCAGACCAACCAAACTGCTTTATTCACCTTGTGACTGAAATGATTTCATAGGCTAATGTGATATGAGATTTCAGCAATCCAATTAATAAAGACGCAAAACAGCCAGAAGGCACATGCCACTTCGCCACACATGATAAACATTTCCATTTCCACTCGCTAGCTGATTTACACATTCAATTACTCCACTGCTCTCCACACATATAGAGAGAGAGTTTGAATTAACAGTAAAAGAGATCTATTTGCCATCAAGCAGCCCATCATCACAACGTTAACAACCAGCGCTTTCATTAGCGCCCCAGTCAGAACATCACTGGATACTGGCATAACAATATAGGTAATTTCCTCTCACAGCAGTTTGCAATTAAAAACGAT
>NC_079435.1:56276296-56293796 GCF_903798145.1 Danio aesculapii | reverse complement strand
TTTGAAACAGATAAGCTGTCTGGCCTGTCATGTTCGCAGGGAATCTACTGTCAGACCTGCCTTTGCTTCTAAGGCTCCTATTTATATTGATCAAGGATTAACTCAGGCTGTCTCAGCAATAAAATAGGACTTACTGACACAGATGGAGTTTTTTCTACACTGAGTTACCTTTAGGAGAAAAAAAAAAAGTGTATTTTATTTGTCACACTCAGATCTTCCGGTAAATTATAGTGCAGTTTGAAACACTGTTGAGGAATTTTACAGAAATGTTCGCTTATATGTGCTGTGCTTGTTTTTAAACATCTGCTCTGATTGGTCAGATCACCCAGTCTGTTGTTATTGGTCAAAACCAAATGCTCATTAGCATATCTGAATTTCAACTTAGCACTTGTAAAGAGCACTGTAAAAAAAAATGATCTGTAAAAAACGGTCAAAAGACTGGCAGCAGAAAATAGCCATAGAAAATAGACAGAAAATAGCCATTTAACAAAATTACATGCAGAAACTGTCAAATACAGAACTGACTTTACGAAATTGTAATGTGTAATGTGATTGTAATGATTATTACTGGAATTATGCAGGTTATTAATGCAATTATACAAATTAATTAATGTGATTATAATGATTATTACTGGAATTTTGCAGGTTATTAATGCAATTATACAAATTAATTAATGTGATTATAATGATTATTACTGGAATTATGCAGGTTATTAATGCAATTATACAAATTAATTAATGTGATTATAATGATTATTACTGGAATTTTGCAGGTTATTAATGCAATTATACAAATTAATTAATGTGATTGTAATGATTTTTACTGGAATTTTGCAGGTTATTAATGCAATTATACAAATTAATTAATGTGATTGTAATGATTATTACTGGAATTATGCAGGTTATTAATGCAATTATACACATTAATTAATGTGATTATAATGATTATTACTTTAATTATGCAGGTTATTACTGTAATTATACACATTAATTAAAATGATTTTACAGATTAATTCATATAATTATGCATGAAATCTCTAAATATCCCACACACTTTTCCACTTTTAACATACATTTTAAACAGAAAAAATATATATAGTAAAGTATGATTAAAAAAGCTTGGGTACAAATAATTGCTGTTGTCATAAAACACTGTAAATATAACTATAAACTGTAATATAGTTTAACAAATATTTTAAGGATGTGTAGGTTAAACTTAAAACAATTTGTTTAAAAAAATACAAAACTGTTATATGTCTATTTTTTATTTCTTTGTTTACAAATAACACATTTGGTCATCGTTTAACAACAAAAACAAGGTTAGTGTCATGTGAGGATGCCTGCACAACAACGTTGAGGTTCAAATAACAGTTTATTAAGAGAAGTCTTGCAATTAAAGGTTGAAACAGGAACAAACAGGGGCTCACTCAACCATTTAAGACTCAGCAACGATGTGTCTGTGTGTGCTGAGTTTATAGTCCTTGAAATCAGTCCATAATGATCTTCTGACTGTGTGTGCAATCAGTCAGAATTAGGAACCCAGGTGTGTGAGGTGCATGCTGGGAGTTGTAGTTCGTTAAAGTAGCGTGTGTGTAGTTTTCCACCAATCTGCTGCCCCTAAATCACTGGTGATCGTAACAATTAGCATAGCAGCATTGTTAGAGTTGTAAAATAAACATTTCATATTTTACAGTGCATGCATTATATGCAGCCTACAAATAACAGGTTATTATTTAATATATAATTAACCTCATGTTAATCTTCATATGATTACTATCTTCACTAAAAACAATTTGACAGAATTTTTGTTTTCCTATTTTTACAGGAATAATCTGTAAATATTAACATTACGTGTTACTCTCTGAAAATACAGAACATTTTCTTTAAAAAACAGAAAAATAACATAATACCAAAATACATGCAACAACTGTAAATTTAATGTTCGATTTTTTTATTACAGAACATATCTGTAAAATAACAGGTATTTCACTGTATAATGACAAAACTGGAAAATAAAGACAATTCCTGTAAAATAACGTTTATTTTTTACAGTGAGTGATACAAACAATTACCAGTGAGGTCAGATTTACAGTATTAATTCAAGCCTGAATACTCATCCATTAGAAGAGCAGCAAAGTCGATTGGCTTTTGCAGTAGGAAACAACCTATTCTCAACATTTTGACAACACAAACCAAACTCTTTTAGGCCTTAGATTTAAAAAAATAATAATAATCAGTTTCACAAAAGAGATGAAAACAATGTAAAATCAAGAGAAAACTATATGGTTGCAGTGACTTTTCTCTTATGTTTGCTTTTGAAAACGCTATTGGTTGGGTTTAGGGAAGCATTTAGGCACGGTGCGAATTATACATTGACAATTGAGGGGTCAAGTTTTTTAAATTGGGTTCGGTAATATGCCTCAGTGAACCAAATTTATATATTTAATTAAATTACATCGAATTTATTAATCAACTTGTTATTATGTTTTCAGTGTTTTGAGGGATATCGAGTGGTTCTCAATGACATTTGTGATATTAAATAAACGGTTTGCATTCCTGCACCTATTAATGGATGACCTGAAACACTGCACATGCTTTTTGTTTTACTGTTCTGTGCGAGCAAGAGAATAATACTGTACAAACCATGCATCTATTTATACTGACACCTACAGTACAAATGTATATTTATGTTATGTATTTTAATTATTAATATTGTTTAAGATACAGATCAGAGCAAACTATTCCTTTACTATTAAAGGGCAGACCCCCCCATACATCTTGTTTTGATGTTCTTCAACGGGGCTCAAGCGTTAATTAAGGGGGTCAGACCCCCCCTAAACCCCCCTGTAATTTGCATCCTGCGTTTAGGTCAGAAGAAACACACAACAAAACATAAGTAAAGTATTTTTAGATTCGCAAAAATGTAGACAGCACCCTCTTGTGGATTAGTAATCTGAAACGTGCAACAAAATGTACACAGAGCAACGTATTTTTGATTTCGTTGATAATTTCATTTATCTTCACTTTAATCTTTAAAACTTTGCAGATGGTTTATTTTTATGTTCATAAACAGCTACATTAACGCATAGTATAAGATTACTTTAAGCATATTTAGTACCTTTGTAGCAGATAAAACTGCAGTGTTTGAGAAAAACTTATGTACGTTTGAGCAGGAAGACTGGAGTAATTCAGAGTGGACTAGAGTGGACTAAAGACTTGAAGTAATTCAGAATTGTTTATTTTATTTGGGAGACAATAACTAACCATATAGATTTATTTGAAAAATGTGCTTCAGCCAACAATTTTTGGAACAGCAAAATGTGCTTAAAAATATATTCAACTGCAGTTTCTAGGTAAAATGAAAAGTACTGGGTAGTATGACATCTTTTTTTACACTAATGATATTTACAGGGACTGATACATAAAACAAATAAAGCATTATTTTCATGCAGTTCTTTGCACAACACCAAATTAATTTTACAAAATGTTGTCTATGATTTAAAATTGAATATGTTAGCCTCACCTGTCTATCTCCATATGGACAACAAGGATTTGACTAAGAACCAGCTATGTTGATGTGACAGCATTGTTCACTTTTTGTGTTGTTTTGAATCCCTTTTCATTTAAAAAATTAACAAAATCTGCTCCGATTGGTCAGATAGCCCAGTCTTTTGTTATTGGTTGAAACCATACACTCATTAGCATATTTGAATCACCTGTTTAACTCATCTGTCTATGATTTTTAATTGAATACGTTTGCCTCACCTGTCTATCTCCATATAGACAACATTACTGACAGTTTCCCAAAAGAGATAAAGGTAATCTAATATTAAGGTAAAACTATGTGTTTGTGAGATTCTATGTGTTACTTTTCTCTTACATTTGCTTTTGAAAACACTATTGGTTGGGTTTAGGTCAGAAGAAGGACATGTACAGTATCTGAAACATACAACAAAACATAGCCTAAGTAAAGTATTTGAGATTCACAAAAATGTAGACAGCACCCTCTAGTGGATTTGTCATCTAAGACGTGCAACAAAATCTACCCGGAGCAACGTATTTTACATTTCTTTGATAATTAGTATATGATTACTTTAAGCATATTTAATATCTTTTTAAATTAGACTATGACCTTTTTTTATACAATACATCATTGCCAATCTGTCTGCATTTACTATGACCTTTTATGTGAAGCTGCTTTGACACAATCTACATTGTATAAGCGATATACAAATAAAGGTGAATTGAATTGAATTGAATTGAATTGAATTTAATTGAATCTGCCATTTATGTAATTCCTATTTCAGAAGCCACACTTGTGAGTTCTCCATTCACATGCTAAAATGTCTTTTTTTACTCCTGAAACTGGTGGATGTGATAGAACATTTGTTTGTCGCTTTGGCAGCATCTGCCTCAACAAACTTCACCACGGGTTCATTTCCACATCACAAATCAGCTGGAGAAATTGCCACAGTTGGCTCCCATCAGACAGCATGGCTTTCACAATGTTTGTCCCAGCTTGCTTAAGGAGCCTAATATTGTCAACACAGTGGTGAACCCAACAGAAGGGGAAATAGCCATGTACGCTCACCAAGACTGTGTTTTTTGCTTTTATTACTATCATAAATACAGGGGAACATTTTGAAACTTACAAAACTCTACTGCAATTTAAAATATTGGATTATACATTAGTTTAAAATATTTTTATTGCAAAGCTCAATTACCAGATTAGTGTAATCTTTATTATTATTAAGGATAAAAATTGTTTTCCTGCTCAACATTGTTGTTGAAACAAATTTTTCAGCATGCTTTGTTTGAAATGGTTATAAGTCCGAGGCTATGGTGCTCCACCACAAAAAGGTGGTTTGCCATCTCCAGGTTGGAGGAAAGTCTTTAGCCCAGGTGGAGGAGTTCAAGTATCTTGGGGTTTCGTTCACAAGTGTGGGAAGGATGGAACATGAGATTGACAGGCGGATTGGTGCAGCGGCAGCAGTAATGCGGTTGATGTATCGGTCCATTGTGGTAACGAAGGAGCTGAGCCGAAAGGCAAAGCTCTCGATTTACCAGTCAATCTACATTCCTACTCTCACCTATGGTCTCACCTAGATTTCGAATACAAGCGGCCGAAATGAGTTTCCATCGCAGGGTGGCAGGGCGCACCCTTATAGATAGGGTGAGGAGCTCTGTCACCTGGGAGGAGCTCAGAGTCGAGCCGCTGCACATCCACATCAAGAGAAGTCAGATGAGGTGGCTCGGGCATCTGTTTCAGATGCCACCTGGACGCCTACCTAGGGAGGTGTTGCTGGCATGTCCCACTGAGAGGAGGCCTCGGGGAAGACCGAGGGACTATGTCTCTCGGCTGGCCTTGGAACGCCTTGGGATCACATCGAAGGAGCTGGAGGAAGTGTCTGGGGAGAGGGAAATCTGGGGTTCTCTCTTAAGACTGCTGCCCCCGTGACCCGGCCCTGGAAAAGCAGTATGAGATGAGATGAGATTTCAATCAGTTCTGTTTATTGATTTTGAGTAAAAGATGCATTTATAGATTCTAAACCAGCTTGTGCACTTGTGCACAAGAGAATGATGATCATTCAATGCCATGATACTCTTCCTTTTTCTTTGCTAAGAACTAGAACATTAGAAATATACCTTTGCAAACGCAAAATAAAACCCAAACATCAAGAAGGGATCCACACTGTTGAGCGAGACGTTTAGATTGATACCTGACAAAAGTTTCTCACAGATTCTCCCCAAGATTCTCAGAGAAATCAGTCAAGTTTGGTTAAGAAAAATCATGGTTTGGGGTTACATTCAGTATGGGGGCATGGAAGAGATCTGCAGAGTGGATGGCAACATCAAAAGCCTGAGGTATCAAGACTTGTGCTGCCCATTACATCACAAACCACAGGAGAGGGCAAAATCTTCAGCTGGATAGCGCCCCTTCTCCTCCTTCAGCCTCTACATCAAAGTTCCTGAAAGCAAAGAAGGTCAAGATGCTCCAAGATTGGCCACCCCAGTCACCATATATGAACATTATTGAGCATGTTTGGGGTAGGATGAAGGAGGAGGCATTGAAGATGAATCAAAGAAATCTTGATGAACTCTTGGAGCCTCTGCAATTCACCAGTATCATACTGACACATAAGGTCATTAAAATCACACTAATGTTATAATTTGAGATTATATGCAAATCTTCTTTCCATGACACACTGACATTCCATCACAAATTGTCTATTTTTGCATTATTCTGAATAAGCATTTGTTTTGTGTGCTATATAACAGAAGAGAGGCTCTTGAGAGTGCTTACAGCCTAGGAAATTATCACCTATATCATTATAAACTCTTTAGACAATGGCAATGAAAAAGCTATTAATTTGATATGTGATATTAATTCATATGGTAAATATCATATTCATAACTGTGCAATAAATGTATTTAAGTATTTATTCATTCCTTTTGTGATTTTAGATTGATTTATATTTATTTATATATATATATATATATATATATATATATGTAAATGCAAAAGCTTATATTAGGTTTTTGTAGTGTTTTCTGCTGCTAAGTTGTTCATAAATATTTATGTTTTTATGTTCTTGCTGAATAATTTAATTTCGGACTGCATTACATCTACTGTGAGGTTTTAAGCAACAAAAATAAAGGAAGCTGAAACTGGAAAGTGATTAAGAAAGGCATCTTTAAGATCTTGTTTTCAGAGAATAGTGATTTCAGTAACCTGTTTAGATCTTGCATGAGTAACCATCCAGAAACCATATGGAGCACAGTGACAGTTTCCTCTGATGCATGTCTATATTTAGGCCGTATAGCTAAATGGGTCAATAACTCGAAGCCTGTCAAGAAATCAAAACTTTCAGGCTTGCTTTCGAGTTAAGAACATGTCATTCCAACTATAGGATAAACAGTTTTTTTCTTCCGTTTATGCAGTGGTGGGGCACAATAAACCCTCTTGTCTATGCAAAAATCAGGCAATGTTCTCTTATCACCACTAGAGCTGCATAAGAAAGCAATGAAACATGTGGTGGACCAAATGCATGTAGCAGCAATGCTTGTGTAACAGCGTCTTTACGGCATTCCAGCAGAATTCCTTTTCCCCAGCAGCTGCCAGTGTTAATATGCAGTCCGCAGGGAGCAAGTCTTCCTTCCTTCCTCTTTCCTTCCCCCACAATGGATTTGCAAGGACATCTTTTGAATGAATGCATTAAAGAGCTCACACTGGTGGTCACGTCAAACATGACTGGCCAAGCATGTTTCATATTTTGACAGGGTCTCTCTGCATGCAAGGAAAAGATTCATGCTTTTCATTTTTTTCTTAAATCTGAGTTTGTCACATTCTCAAGACCTGTATATTTCAGACCTGTCATAGGGTTTAACATTATTAAGAGCAAAAAATTGTATTGAGTAAATTTTGCAAGAAAGTATTATTTGTAATTTTTTAAACATAATACTTCATGTTTAACTCAGTGTGATGCTTAATAATGATTTGCAATTCTTTGGGAAGTTTATTTTTGAGTGAAAATTGTGTGATTTTCCAACAGTTTTTGAAAATTGTTTCTACACATTTGATTTATTGGTTGGTTGGTCAGTCGGTTGGTCAGTTGGTTCATTCGACTGTTGTTTGGTTTGCTGGTTGGTTGGTCGGTTGGTTCGACTTATGGCTTCTTCACTGGTTAGTTGGTTGGTTAGTCGGTTGGTTCGACTGATGGTTGGTTCGCTGGTTAATTGGTTGGTCGATCGGTTGGTTCGGCTGATGGTTGGTTAGTTGGTTGGTTAGTCGGTTGGTTCGACTGATGGTTGGTTCACTGGTTGGTTGGTCGGTCGGTTGGTTCGGCTGATGGGTGGTTCGCTGGTTAGTTGGTTGGTTAGCCGGTTGGTTCGACTGATAGTTGGTTCACTGGTTAGTTGGTTGGTTGGTTGGTTGGTTGGTTGGTTGGTTGGTAGGTTGGTTGGTTGGTTTGTTTCGTTGGTAGGTTGGTTGGTTGGTTGGCCAGTTGGTTGGTTTGTTGGTTGGTTGGTTGGTTTGCTTATTGATTGGTTGGTTAGTTGGTACACTTGTTGGTTGCTTCGACGGTTCGACTGTTGGATGTTTCGCTGGTTGGATCTCTTGTTGGTTGGTTGGTTGGTTTGCTTATTGATTGGTTGGTTAGTTGGTACACTTGTTGGTTGGTTGGTTCACTTGTTGGTTGATTGGTTGGTTCACTTGTTGCTTGGTTGGTTTGTTCACTTGTTGGTTAATTGGTTGGTTGGTTGGTTGGTTGGTTGGTTGGTTGGTTGGTTGATTGTTTGATTGGCTCGCTTCTTGGTTGATTGGTTGGTTCCTTGTTGCTTGGTTCGCTTGTTGCTTGGTTTACTTGTTGCTTGGTTGGTTGGTTCACTTGTTGGTTGGTTGGTTGGTTGGTTGGTTGGTTGGTTGGTTGATTGGTTGGCTTCTTGGTTGGTTGGTTGGTTGGTTGGTTGATTGGTTGGTTGGTTGGTTGGTTGGTTGGTTGGTTGGTTGGTTCACTGGTTGGTTGGTCGGTTCGACAGATGGTTGGTTCGGTGGTTAGTTGGTTGGTTGCTTGGTTGGTTGGTTGGTTGGTTGGTTGGTTGGTTGGTTGGTTGGTTGGTTCACTGATTGGTTGGTTGGTTGGTCGGTTCGACTGATGGTTGGTTCGCTGGTTAGTAGGTTGGTCAGTCGGTTGGTTCGACTGTAGGTTGGTTCGCTTGTTTGTTGGTTGGTTGGCTTCTTGGTTGGTTCACTGATTGGTTGGTTGGTTGGTTGGTTGGTTGGTTGGTTGGTTGGTTGGTTGGTTGGTCGGTTCGACTGATGGTTGGTTCGCTGGTTAGTTGTTTGGTCAGTCAGTTGGTTCGACTGTTGGTTGGTTCGCTTGTTTGTTGGTTGGTTGGCTTCTTGGTTGGTTCACTGATTGGTTGGTTGGTTGGTTGGTTGGTTTGTTGGTTGGTTGGTTGGTTGGTTGGTTGGTTGGTTGGTCGGTTCGACTGATGGTTGGTTCGCTGGTTAGTTGGTTGGTCAGTCGGGTACAATTATTATCATATGTTTTTATAATTTCATGTTTTATACAGTTATTTGTAACTAATTCAGTTGTAACCATAGAGAATTATTGTCATTAAATCATCTCATTTTCAAAAAATTAACACTTAATTGCTCCATATTGCAATACAATACAATCACATAATATCAACGCTCTCCCACAGTTTTAGCTATTAATACTGCCCTTATTTCCGTTTTTAGTATAGGATTGCAAAAGAATGGTTTGACTAGAATGTACAATTGTTTACCACCATGCTGACAAGAACTACAGTCACTCGACAGAACTACAGTTCGAACTGCTGTGGTTAAAACTCATTCTTACAATGATAATTGACCTTTTTTGAATTTAATTATTAAAATAACACACACCCACTTCGCATCATGGCCACTTCACCATTTTTATTTTTTAACAGCTGTCATCAATTATCTCTTACATAATCAATCACATTTTGTCAGTAGGTTTTTGATTCAAATTCATTATTAATTCCTTGATGGTTTGTGAAGTTCATTTCCATTTCACAATTTTTTCCCTCTTCAAAATCAAAGTCTGCTGTATTGTTATTCATCTCAGGGCTGCTTGGTTTAGTTCAAGGCTCTTTATTGCAGATTTACTTAAGCAGAAAATGAATGGGGAAATACCTCTGGAACCAAGACTGCTGAAGAGGGGCAGAGGATATTGCCCCCAATAGACGTATTTATATATCGTGCCAATATTTATTCAGCTGAGTTTATTAAAAAATGTCCTCATATTGCCTGACATGCACTCTGAGCACATCTTGAAGAAAATGATGCTATTAAATGAGAAACTTGTGTAAATAGTGTTGGAAAACTGCCTGTTAAACCAATATTTCATGGTAGGATACAAACTCAACAGTTAAGTGTTCGTATTTTCATTCTTCATTGGTGCATTGCATATAAATCTAGGAAATGTGTTTACACATAGCATACAAGAAAGTGCACTGGGGTGAAAGTAGCCAATTTGTCTGAGATGAGCAGAGATATTGCTGTGTAAAAAAAAAATCAAATTGAAACAAACTTTACTTTATCAATTTGTTAATTTCATTTTTATTTCATTGTTATGTGACTATATAGTTACATCTTACAGTTCATGTATTTTAAGTTAAATTAAATGTAATTATTTTTTAGGTGTGGTAACCCCATCTCATGGCAATTTGTAACTTTTTGATTTAGTGGTTAATTCGTATGATTTTGTACGATCTCATTCATACAGTTTAATACGATTTGCTCATCCCCCAATGACGGTTGAGTTTAGGGGAAGGGTTGTGCCACGCCTTCTTTTTAAAATCGTAACTGAACTCATGCGAATTTGTATGATTTCCACACTAAACTGACAAAACGTAAAATAGTTACGTGTCCTCAAGACATCAGGCTGGATAACCATAAGCAGAATATTTGTTAACACGCTGTTAAATTATTAGAAAAATAATGATGATAATGAAGAAAAAATTAAGACAGGTCTGAAGATGTATGTATATATATGTATGTATGTATGTATGTATGTATGTATGTATGTATGTATGTATGTATGTATGTATGTATGTGTGCATGGATGTATGTGTATGTATGTGTGGATGTGTATGTGTATGTGTATGTGTATGTGTATGTGTATGTGTATGTGTATGTGTATGTGTATGTTTGTATGTATGTATGTGTATGTATGAATGTATGTATTTATTTTGCTTATTTATTCATGTAATTAATATATATTTATTTATTAATATTTATTTATGTGTTGAAAATGAATGAATGAATAGAAAAATCCCTAAATTTCTGAATAAATAAATACATATTTAATAGTGCATGCTGATAAATAATTGAATAAATTACACAAGCGTTGCTGAGGAAAAGTAAATGCAGGATTACATTAAAAATGATTAAATGTTTAAAAAGTTTGGGGGGAAGGTGAGAGGGGTGGAAATCAACTTTCACTTTAGAATTTTCTAATTTCCCCAATATTTGTGTAATTTATTTATTTATTTATTTATTTATTTATTTATTTATTTATTTATTTATTTATTTATTTATTTATTTATATATCAGCCCACACTATTAATTATTTATATATTTATTTATGCAGGAGTCAGTGAATTTTAGTTTTTACATGTTTGTTTATTTTCGCATTTATTTAATTATGGTTTTATTTGTGCAGGATTTTTTGGACTTTTTATTTTTATTTTTTTTACCATTTATTCATTTATTTGAGTATTTATTTATTTATTTATTTATTGTTTTTGCAGGTTTCATCCTCCATACAAAAACTTAATTTTACTCCAAAATTCACAAATTCAGCAATAACTTTTAATAACTCATTTCTAATAACTGATTTATTTTATCTTTGCCTTGATGACAGCACATAATATGTGACTAGATATTTTTAAAAATACCAGTATTCAGCTTAAAGTGACATTTAAAGGCTTTAATTAGGTTAACTAGGCAGGTTAGGGTAATTAGGCAAGTTATTGTATAATGATGGTTTGTTCTGTAGACCAGTGGTTCTCAAACTGTGCAACATGTTCCACTAGAAGGAAGCCTGCGTACCACTAGTGGAGGAATTGCTAAATAATTAAAGTAAAAAAAATGAACACACTTTTAACCCTTTGTCACGTATGATAACACCGATGTGATCAGTAAATTGATTTTAATAGACTAAACCTTTTATTTTATTTTCAATGTTTCAATGTATTCTTTCGTTTCAAGCGAATTTCCTCCCCATATTTGTAACGGTTGTTGGGGGCATATCCCATATTTGTAATGTTGTTTTGCACTTCCCGGCCACCGCAGTAGACAATCAAAAAAATATATATATAAATAAATAAATAAATATATATATATATATATATATATATATATATATTTATTTATTTATTTATTTATTTATTTATTTATATATATTTTTTTGACATATATATATATATATATATATATATATATATATATATATATATATATATATATATATATTTATATAGCTTAAAACCTTAAAATTATTTTTTTATTATTATAACTTTAATTATATTTGCGTTAGTTCTTACCAAAATAAAACAAATAAGACTTTTTCCAGAAGAAAAAATATTATATGAAATACTGTGAAAAATTCCTTGCTTTGATAAACATATTTTGGGAAATATAAAAAAAAGGATGACAAATATTTTTGTCTTCAACTGTATCTTACATACAAACTCAGGAGCATAAACAGCTCATTTAAATAAGTGTGCACTCTAAATTTGCCATCTTTAACTTCTCTAACATTTCTCTGAGAAGCTACAAATTTCATACAAATGCAAATATGATAAACATGAGTACCTAAATAAAGCCTGCATCCTCCAAAGACGCACTACAACTATAAATAAGAGCGAGCGAAACAGATGAAAGCCTAATCCGGCCGCTCGGCATGCAAATGTCCTGCGTCCTTTTCCTGGTTGCTGGGCAATAACGGGTTTGCATTCGAATCTCACTTTTTGTTGTTGTTGTTGTGTTTTTTTTTTGTATCCATTCCTCAATAAGTGTATCCACCAGAAGAATGAAGCCCAGGCCTCTGGAGTTAAATTAAGTTGTAAACGCGGCAGGCATTCCTAAGCGTTGCACCGAGGCCCACCCCCACCCCTTTTTTTTGCTATCAATCGCCCCTTTATGCTTGCTGTTGCCTCCTTCCACACCGGATGTTTGCAGTGGTCTGCAGCTGTTGTTTGAGACCTAGCGGGACTATGGACTTAAACGGAGAGAGGAGAACCATGTTAGGGGCCTGGGAAAGGTCCTGTCGTACACGCTTTTTTAGCAATTTCGTTTGGCCATGTGCAAAATTAGCATGCTGGCATTTCTGTTTAATATAATCTACATGTGTGGGCAGTAATATGATGGTTGGAGGATGTTGATAACATGTTCTGTGATGTTTAAGCTTGAGATCAGTACGGCAGGAAACATCCTCAATTCTGGATGTTTGAATCAGTTTTACATTCTGTGTAGTCTTTAGTGGTGGCAAACATAACATGTGGAATAATGGTGAAACAAGATGTTAAAATATTACAATAAGGTAGTGTTATAGTATTGGATAGCTTTATTGTAAGACACATGACTTGGTCTGAAAATTATTTTATGATGGTCTTTGTCTTATCTTGATATTGTCTTGTCTTGATGTCTGTAGACTTCAAAATTAAGTGTAAAACATAAATGGATGAATTAATTATTTTAAAAACTTTCTCTTTTAATGCAGTGATAAAAACATTTTTAAATATTTATTTATTTTTATTTATACAATTAAAAAGTTTTTTTTATTTATTTAGTTATTTATGCAATTTAAAACATATTTCTAATTTTTATTTATTTATTTTATTTTTTATGCAATTAAAAACATTTTTATTTATTTATTTATGCAATTTAAAACATATTTCAATTATTTATTTATTTATTTATGTAATTAAAAACTTATTTCAAATTTTATGAAATTAAAAATTTATTTCTAAATATTATTTATTTATTTATTTATTCATTTATTTATTTATTTATTTATGCAATTAAAAACTTATTTCTTTTTTATGCAATTAAAAGTTTATTTCTAATTTTTTTATTAATTAATTAAATTTTTTATTTGTTTATTTATTCAATTAAAATCTTATTTCTAATTTGTTTATGTGTTTGTTTGTTTGTTTGTTTATGCAATGAAATTTTATTTATTTATTTATTTATTTATTTATGCAATGAAAAACTTATTTTTATTATCATTTATCTTAATGCTTAATTTTATATAAAATTAATTATTTATTTATTTATTTATTTAATTATTTATTTATTTATTTATTCATTTATTTATTTATATAAATGTCTGCAAAGATTAAAATTCTAAAATTCTTGCATGCAATTTAGTATGATTTAATTATGTAACATCACAAGGGCAAGAGACCTCTTTTCATACGCAATCAGAATATTCATTACTTCATTACTTTCATGTATCTTAATCTTAATCCAATCCAGGAAGCCAGCAATCCGAAAAAGTTTGTTTGACTCCATCCCAGATGAAAAAAAAGCATAACGCATTATTTTTTCCTTAAAAGGGAACCCAGTAAGACATTTAGTTTTGAGACAATCTATAATCCTCATAGTAGTAAAGATGAATTTAATTTAGAAGTAATACAATATTGTAATGCATTACTTTCAGTATTTTAAATGAATATTCGGTCACACTTTATTTTTATGTACAATTCACACTTATTCACTGCTTAATAATAATTAATAAGTTAATAGTTGAGTTTAGGTCATGTGTAGGATTAGGAATGTAGAACAAGATCATACTTTATTAGTGCTAATGAACAGTTAATATCTTAATAATAGCCAGGTAATAAGCCAGAAGTTAATGGTGTGAATTGTTACTTAAATTAAAGTGTTACCGAATATTCAACTGCTGTGCAATTATTTGAAACTGGACAAACTTAAAATATTGTAGACCGTGTTTGCATGTGTATTTTGTGTAAAAAATACATTTGTGAGACAACACATCCTAACACCAGATATGGATATTTGTTCCTCAAATTTTGTCCAGTTTTAGTAAACAATCCAACAAAAATAAGTGTGTCGGAGGCTGTGGGACAGAAGATCATGCTGGTTTATGTAGTTGAATGGGTCTCTTTCAGTGCAGGTGAAGAGGGGCAAGTTGCAACACGACGCAACATTGCGTTTATTAGGCAAAATTCCCTGTACAATCGCAAGAACATATTAAATGTCAAGAGTAATGAATGGACACAAATCAATTTGTTTTATTACCAAAGAGTTCGGGGTGGGCTGATTACACAGCTGACTATAAATCTGTCAGCGGTACAGAAATGTGCCAAAGTGATCAGGAAAAAAAGGAGATATTTGTTTTTCACTATATATATTGGTTAGAATCTGGATGCTTTTTGGATTTTGTGATCAAATATAATAATATTATAAAATTTATTATATTAAAAAGAATAATATTAATTACATTAGAATATTAGAATTATATTAAATATATATATACTTTTTTCATTTTAAAAATCTATAGTTTTGTCATATATTAGTTTTGTTTTAATTATTGTATTTTCCACATTTTACATCTCAGTAATTAATTATGCAACTAAAAACAATTCATTCAATCATTCATTCATTCATTTTTAGCTTAGTCCCTTTATTAATCTGGGGTCGCCACAGCAAAATGAACCGCCAACTTATCCAGCATATGTTTTACGCAGTGGATACCCTTCCAGCTGAAACCCATCACTGGGAAACAGTAAAGGCTGGAAACTGAACCACCGTGACGCCCAACTAAAAACCTATTTCTAATATCTATTCATTTATTTATTTATTTTCTTTTGTTTATCTATACATTTATTAATTTTATGCAATGAAAAACTTCGGTCACACTTTACAATAAGGTTCTTTAGTTAATGTTAATTAATGCCTTTACTAACATGAACAAACAATGAACAATACATTTACTACAGTATTTGTTCATGTTAGTTAATGAAAATACCGTTGTTCATTGTTAGTTCATGTTAGCTCACAGTGCATTACCTAATGTTAACTAGCATGGATTTGGATGTTAATGCATTAGTGAATGTTCAATTATGATTAATAAATGCTGTACAAGTGTTGTTCATGATTAGTCCATGTTAGTAAACGCATTAACTAATGACCCTTATTGTAAAGTGTTACCAAAACTTCTTTTAATTTTTGTTTATGTATTTATTTTATTAATAAATAATTCAATAATTTTTATTCATGTTTACGAATGTTGTTATTTAGCTTTTTTTGAACGATTATATAATTTCGTCACACACAAAAAAATATTTATTAGCACATTTAAATTGGTTTATTACAAAATCTTTTATTACAAAATAACTTTTATGTTATTTTATTTATATTTTATATATTCATAAATTAATAAATATATTTTAAATTAAATTAAATTATTGTTTCAATTTCTTATTGTTACATTTAATGATCAAATTTTTCTATAAAAATATAATTATGGATAATTATTTATTATATATAATAAAATTTCTATAAGAATATATATATATATATATATATATATATATATATATATATATATATATATATATATATATATATATATATATATATATATCAAACGAGTAGCAGTGTAAAATGGCTGTATAACGGCACTGGTGTGAGGTGTGCATTGGCTTGAGGCTGCAGGCTTAGTGCCTTAGTGTCCCACCAGTGACGATATACAGCCCTATCGCACTGCTACGAGTGTAATATTGGAATTATACTACAGTTCAAAGGCATAATCATGAACATAAAAAGAGAATGAAACAGAGAATGCCAAAAACCCTTTTGCATTCATTCACATCTGCAACTAACCATCAGAACAGCAAAAACCATTGCTACTGTCGCCATCTTGTGGTAGAACGTCCACCTTCACTTTCTTTGGTCTGCTTAGACAGTCTGATGGCGGCTGGTGCACTGAATCTCCAAAATTATATTTAAAATAGGCACTATCCTTATAAATAAACAGCATAGCTGCAATCTAAACAACTACTTTCTCGACTAAAAAAAACTGAAAAGTAAATTATGTTGTCCAACAGCTGCAGTATTTGTCACACTGTAGAGTGTCCTCTGCTTGTTGCTGCATGCGTTATACACACGGGTAAAGGCTAAAGAGGCTGTAAGAGTGCTGTTTTTTGCAGAATATTGCACGGCTATCAGCCAATTAGATTCAAGAACCAGACAGAACTGTTGTATAAATATCTAATATCTAATTATACATTTTCTAATAATAATTTCTAATTGGTCTTTTTTTTTTGTAATTCAAGTTATTTTAAAAACCTCAGTGAAGCACTGTTGAAAATAATTTTAATGCATTATAATTAGTTGTAATGGTAGTAGTATTAATAATAATAATGAAATGTATAGAAAAGGTACTAATAATTTATCTAAAATATCTTTCTATACTGAAAAAGTTCATGAGATGAGAAATGTTTGAAAGTATTTATTGCTCAAATGCCTTCAGTTTTATTGTACACCTAGGTGATCTTTATTACGCTCTTAAAAGCCACCCTCACACACAAACACACACAGACACACACACACTCCTTAGAGTACACCAGGAACCACAAACAAACAAAAAACAGCAAACCACAAGAGAGGCTGCAAGAGAGAAAAAGATATCTCTGAAGCAGAAAGCGAGCGCATGTAAATAACGCAGGAGCAGCTGAATGGAGAAAACACTTTAGTCTTGAATCGTCATTAAAGTGGCTTGGCTGGATTGTCCTCAATGCAGCTGCCAGATGCCAAGAGGAAGTTACCAATCATCTGTGTCTGGATTTGCATTTTTTGTCTTGTCTCTCAGCGCCGTCCATCCTCCACCCTCACTCGTCTGTGTTTTTGGCACTCGTGCTGTACTTCTAGAGCAAGAATGCAGACACTCGCTCTTTGTGTGCTTGACAGGCGCTT
>NC_079435.1:56261422-56273696 GCF_903798145.1 Danio aesculapii | reverse complement strand
TTTCAAATTGGCATCAATGCAATATGTTTGTTTGTTTGTTTGTTTTTATGTCGCCGCTGTTGTTGTAAAGATTATACAAGTGATACGCATATCTGATTAAAATGTATATCTGCTGATAATTCATCAAATAAACCTACACTGGGAAGCACTTCCTATTAGCCCACAATGCTCCATGCATTAGAAAGTGGCTTTTGTGTGGAGGCTATTTCCATGCTAAGTAAACTTGTTGCATTGGTGTCTTTCATCCATCATCGCTGCTAGATCGGATTTAACCACGGATCAGAGCTTTATGGCTTTTGTAGTTTCACTTTGACATGATTTTCATTATATTTACAATTAAATGGTTCTATTTTGAGATGGTCAGCGCAATATGTTTGTTTGTTTGTTTGTTTGTTGTTTGTTTGTTGTTTGTTTGTTTGTTTGTTTGTTTATGTTACCATTGTTGTTGTTAAGGTATATAAGTGATATGCATATCTGGTCAAAATGTAATTCTGGTGATAATTCATAAAACAAAGCTTTACTGGTAGTAAAGCAGTGGTTTTAGCTTCTCGTGCCACTAGAGAGCAGTAACAGACCCTAACTCTTTCTTTTTTCCACTGAGTTAAATTTAATAACATGTTGCCTACTTTATTATTATTATTATTATTAATAATAATAATAATAATATTGTTATTATTATGTGCATGTTAACTTAATTCATTCTTAATAACTAAGGATCAGGTAAAACATGTGCACTCTAAAATGTCATTTAAAATCTGAAAATAAAAGTATAAAATACTTAAGGAATACATAACAATCAGAGAACAGCTGCAGAAATCAGAGGATTCGGTTTTGGGAACAGAACTGTTGAACTCGTTGCAAGTTAAACTCCTCCACCTACAAAATTTGCTTTCAAAAAGCCGTCAGACAGAGTGTGTTAAGATTATAAGCACAAGACTGTACAGCAATATAATAGCGGTTGAGCAACAGATTTGAGCTTTCATCTGTAAAGATTGAGGAATGTTTCTTATTGGCGATATGATTCATGAATTAACTTATTTATTTATTTATTATTATTATTATTATTATTATTATTATTATTATTATTATTATTATTATCGTTGTTGCAAAGTAAATTAAAAGTCAGAAAATAAAAGTACATATTTACTAGACAACAGCTGCACAAATCAGATGATTCGGTTTTTTTCAACTCATTGCAAACTCCACTTTAAGAAATACCTTTAAACGCCTTCAAACAAAGAAATAAAGTGTGTTAATATTATAAGTAAAAGTCTGCATATAAAAATACAATAGTGGTTGAGCAACAGATAAGCTTTCATCTGCAAATGTTTAGGCCGTAAAAGACGGAGGCATGTTTCTCATTGGCGATATCTGACTCGCGAATGAACTTTTGAATGAATAGATTCATTTAAATGATTCTGTTGAACCGTTTAGCACACAGTCCAGAAAGGGATTGTATTGACTGTGAGGGAAAGTGTGAAAATAAAGCTAATGTTAAAAACATTTTGTATTGTTTTTCTATTATTTATATTATAGGTTACAATATCGTTCTGTTCCTAATTGATAATAATAACTGTTTTTAATATTATTATTATTATTGTTGTTGTTATTATTATTATTATTATTATCATTCATTTTCTTTTCGACTTAGTCCCCACAGCGGAATGAACCGCCAACTTATCCAGCATATATTTTAGCTGCAACCCATCACTGGGAAACACCCATACACACTCATTCACACACATACACTACGGGCAATTTAGCTTACCCAATTTACCTTTACCGCATGTTTTTGGACTTGTGGGGGAAACCGGAGCACCCGGCGGAAATCTATGCGAACACGGAGAACATGCAAACTCCCCACAGATATGCCAACAGTCCCAGCCAGGGCTTGAACCAGCGACCTTCTTGCAGTGAGGCGATTGTGCTGCCCAGTTATTATTATTATCATCATCATCATCATAATTGTTGGAATTACTGTTATTATTATTGTGTATTATTATTATTATTACAGACCAGTCTAAATAGTGCTTTAGTTAGTCTATAGCCACAGCAATCTCCTTGGTTTATTTTATGATCACTTGATGTTCATAAAGTTATTCTGTAGTCGTAATTTGTCATTTTTATTTATGCTAAACGACTTTAATGTAAATGAAACTGAGCTCGTTTAAAAAAATAGTTTTGGTTTTATCATAAGGACCTGACAGCAAGTTTGAAAGTCACTGAATAATTTGCATAATAGCCTGCACGACACGGCGCAATCAAGCCTAATCAAAAATGCTGCTTAAAAAGTCATAGTAAATGTCACAACGAATTTGTGAGTCGGCTCTTTGAATTGGTCCAGTGAACCAAAACGTTCGAGTCAACCGAGCAGCTAAAATGAATCGGACATCCGTGTGTTCTGATACACACACACACACGCGCACGCGCACACACACACACACACACACACACACACACACACACACACACACAGGGAGTGAATGTTGAGTCCTTTAGAGCCAATGAGCTGGGACCGGATACGATATATCCTCTGGGACAACAGCTACTCTGTTCACCCCCTTCACTTCCACATGACGCCATTTACAGCATAAACCCGACCTCCTCTCCGGAAAGAAGAAAAAACAAGAGCTCAAAAACTTGAAAGCAGCACAGTGTGTGCCATGCAGCCAAACATTCAACTTGCGAACCGCAACGCTTCTTCTTGAAAACTCTTCAGCGGTTTTTATGCTTGTTTTCTTCTATAAACTCGGCGCATTTTGTTGGATTCTGGAACTTATTGCTCTCCTTTTTGCTATAATTAGCGGTTTAACAACAAAAGATAAACTACACGACGTTCTTCTTGGAATAAAATCCAGACGATATTGGTTCGCGCGAGAAAAACGCGAATACGAGGACGCGCGACTGTTTGCTATCATCGGGATTTTTGTGAATGAATCTCCCAATGAACTGAGGACTAACCAATTCCTACTAATAGGATATACTCTTCAGAACACAAATAGGGGGTTGAGGTGGTGAGATCACGGTAAGTGGCCTTTATTATAACTTTTTTTGCAGTGGATTTCCATCATAGTTTAGTTTATCGCTTGAGTTTGATATATTCGCGCATATATTATAGTTCTCCGTATTCTTCGGGACTTTTTCCAGTGCTCATGCTCCGCGCCATTCTTGCAGCTGTGCAAATAGTTGCCATACGGATCTGTTCCCTTGCGTACTTACTTTGACTTACTTTTCATTAAGTTGCGAATCGCAATTGGAAAAACATCGTCTATATCTTTTATTAAACCTCTTAAGAAAAGCTACTATATGTTTTATTTGATCACATATGTTGTTGCGAATATACATTGATAAACGTCATCTATACTCTTAGGCTTCATTTGAAATCTAAAACTGTACGATTAAACATTTTTTATTAATATTAATAAAAATAAATGTGCTGATGCAAAGAAAAAAAGTTGTCATGCTTCTTGCAACTTTCAATCAAGTTGGGAATAGTTATAAAGTTAGTATGCATGATAACCCAGATCAGAAGTTTAAATAGCAGTGAGGAGATAAACAGATGTTTAACAGACATTTCGCTGATGGGGCCTCTCCGTGGAAAGAGAGATTGTGCATTGATATGGTAATTTGGGGTAGTGTTATTTAGATTGAACTCAACTGGTGCTGAGGGTCCCGGCTGAGATCTAGGGTTATTTTTTTCCGAATAACATGTGAATATTTTGTTTTATAATTTTTTTTTCTATTCAAGTAGCCAGTTTGCATCAAGAACTCCTCCTCCCCGTTGACAGCGTCATAATGCATTTGTGAACGTCACGTTATTGCACTTGCGCACCCCAGCTATGCCATAATAAACTAATAACTTCCTAAATATGCATACCAATAACATTATGCATGTGTATTAAGTGGATATAAGCAGCTATTTAAATAAACATTACCACGTGACACAAGAGAAGGCCAATGGCGACATTGTTCACCCTATAGTTGTATAATACTTTAAAGAACATTTTTCAAGCTCTTTATTATTTTATGACCTTATTACTAAAATTATTACTTGCACCACAAAGCAAAGCATTTTGAGTTGTTTATGCATTTCCCTTTAAACTTAAAATGATAATGTGATCTTAAATGTTGATAAGTGAGAATGTGTTCAGTTTAACATTGCAAACGGCGAAGCTGAGTAAAATAATATATCCACATTCTTATTATAAACATATTCTAGTTTGTATATTTGCATAGAAAAGTCTGCTAAAGTGATACATTTAAATTTAATGGAAATAACTTCTCAAAATACTTTCAATAATTCAATCATAAATTTCATAATGCAATTTCTCATAAGAAAAAAACAAATGCATGTGAAACATTACATTTATTAATTAGGGATGTCATGTATAGGGTATATATAGTTCAATTCAATTCACCTTTATTTGTATAGCTCTTTTACAATGTAGATTGTGTCAAAGCAGCTTCACATAGAATATTATTGTAAATATAGGGGGGGAACTCTTCAGGATAGATGAGAAAAATGCTTAAGCAGAAGCCAAACTGGTTTGTTTTACTCTGTAAATAGATTCTTACTCATCTTGTGATACAATAAATGTGTAACACCTGAGATTTTGTTGAGCGAAAGTGGTTTTGTATCTCTGAACTTGATAGCTGCAGGTGGTAAAGGCCTGCCCCATTGATGACCAGCCTTCCAGGGCTGTAGAGGTGGGGAGTAGTTGGGAGATTTGCATGAAGAAGCTTGCCATCTGCTTTTTCTTTTTGCCTAGTCTGTATGATTTACATATGGTTAGTTTATGGGATTTTACTTCCCTGTACGCTCTCGTTTAACTGTCTGCCTTTCTCATAGGACTTCAGATGTGTTCAATGCCAGCCGGAGGGTTCCCACTTCAGAGTAAAGATGGAGACGAGAACTCAAAATGGCGGCAGCGGCTCTTCTGGCTTGCTGCGAGCTTTGCGTGACAGTGGCAGACCACAAACTGGGGACTCTGAGCCTTGGGATGGTCAGGTGCTCTCCCTGGATCAGATCAGGACTATCCGTGGTAGCAATGAGTACACGGAGGGCCCGACGGTGGCGCCACGGCCCCCGGCCTCCGAGCAAAAAACGGATTCGCAAGCTTCCAGCCCAACTTCCACCAGCTCTGTTGAGCTGCCCGAGCATAGGAACTCCCTGAGGGCTCAGCAGACAGGACAGCAGACTCCTCAACAAGCCCCAAGGGGTGGCGTGAGCAGATCCATCAGTGGTACCAGCGATGGTTCCCACAGTACCACCAGAGCCAGCACTGGCAGCACCTCATCGGATCAAAGACTTTTGGGAAACGCAAGTGATCGCGTGGTAAGGGCGCAGCCTAAACGTTCTGAGCAGAAGCAGGAGGAACTGAAGCCTTTGGCAGCACCTGGCGACCAGGCAGCCGATGGCAAGCACTCGATTCTCTGTGAGGACTGCGGCCGCTGCAAGTGCGAAGGATGCACCTGCCCTCGAACCCTGCCCCTCCTGTTGGATGTGCGGCCGCAGGTGCGTTTGCTCTGCAACATCTGCGATGGACTATGTGACTTGCGTCTGCTGCGTCAAGTGCCTGTTCTACCACTGCTCAAGCGACGACGAGGATGTGTGCGCGGACAAGCCTTTCTCCTGCACCCAGTCGCATTGCTGCATGCGGTGGTCGGCCATAAGCGTCCTGGCACTTTTCCTGCCCTGCCTGCTTTGCTACCTCCCGGCAAAGGGCTGCGTGGCATTGTGCCAGGCCTGCTACGACTGCACCAGTCGGCCAGGATGCCGCTGCAAGAACAAAGGAGTTGAGAAATAAAGGTTGCTCAGTTCCTGGAGTAGCACTGGGGGAAGATAAGTTCATCTGGGACTATCTCCAGAGCAGTGGAAAATTATTGGCAAACTGTTGTAGTTTTGGCACTGTAAACCAAGAGGTGACAGTGGATTGGCAAAAACTGGTTTGAAGTGGTTTGTTTGTTTGTTTGTGTTTTGCTTTTCTCTTATCCACTTTCTGTCTCTCTCTCTCTTTCACTCTTTAAGGGAGGGGGGTAATGTTTGTCGCAACAACCTTCCCATGTTCTTTTCGTTTAAACTGAAGTCCAGAATGTTAGCCCTATTGACATTCAGTAATATGACTGATAAAGGTGACAGACTCTCCTAACTAACTGTTTGTGAATAGTATCTGCAAAGTATGTAAATTAGCAAATGAGCTCTTTTTCTGAGAGATTTTATTTTTGTACATATAATATTTCAACTGTGAAAAGCATTGTGCCAAACCAGAGGCACCTTGACAGATCCATATATATGATGCATATATAAAACATGTATAGTGCTGTACGTTCGTTCCCGAACGTACACCAGTCACTCTTTTGATATTTTGCCTTATAGAAGAGAAACCTTACATGAATTATCCCTACAACTATACTTGTAAATTGTACAGTGACCCTAAGAAAAACTTTATTTTCTAATTTCAACACATTGTTTAGTGTAAAAATATTTATTTGAAGTTTTATTATTTTATAAAGTAATATTTATTTTGAGAGGCATCTTTATAGGTATCACCCCAACTTTGAGAAACAAAACCTCCTCTGTTGTTGCTGCAAGAAAAAGAAAAGGGTGACAAGGGTGTCAAATCCGATGCATATGTTCACTATAAAATAGAAAATATATTAACGTTTTGAAATTAAACAATGCATTTCTGTGTTCTTTCTGGCCTGCTGTTGACCTTGTTTTAGCCTCTGGCAACAAAGACCCATTTCAGAATATCTACTGTGTTTTCAATCGCCTTTGTTTACCCGATGGATCTTCTGTCAGGGTCGCATTTCACTTTGCGTTTATGATGACAGCAGTGATGTTCGCCTAGCTTCAGTTTCGAGGTCATCAGAAAAGAAGGCGATGAAAGTGATAGTGTACGCTGGCGAATCGTCAAAAAGCGAGAGATTCTATCGATGAGATATTGATGCACAAAAGAGATCAAGTGAGGTTTAATATAGCAACTCTGAATATTGTTCGGTGTTGACTGCTATTTCGTGAGTGATCTTGCTGTAGCTGTGACGGGTCTAATCTCGACTGGAAAATTGTAGCCGTTTGTGTTGTTCTGGTGAGCAGGAAACTCAACAGATAGTCACACAGAATTAAGACAGCCATGCATGCAGATTGAACGTTACGATTACTGATAAATTACCACCAATGCATGGAACTCCAAACGGTCAGTCTGATAAAAACCACCCAAACAAACTGATCTCAGATCAAGATCAAGCCCGGTTCCCTTACAAAGAAGCCCTGATCTTGAGCCAGACCTTCAGGGGTAACTTCCAGCCTCCCCTGCCAGCAGCGGATACTGGCTGTATTTACTTCCATGGGAAACATCTGGCACTGGTTTAATCATTGAAGTATGTGAACCACTAGTTGACATCAGGAGGATCAGAGATTGTTTCTGTTGGCAAGCCGTTGTTTGCTGCGCTCCCTCCAATCCTTGCCTGTGTTATGGAAACTGCCCTGTGGGAATATTAAGGGCAGATATGGCATACGCAAGAGGCTTTATCAATTCTGCTTTTGAGGAAGGTCTAGCCTGCTAGATACTCGGTGCATTGTAAGGTGCAATTTTTTCAGTATTACTACACTTGAGAGTGATCTTTGATGGCTAAAACATTAGCGATAACTCAATTTATGTTTGTAAAATCAATGTAAACATTGCAAAACCAATCCAAATACATGGATAGGAATTTGCACCTACTTCCAAAACAATTGTGTAGTCCTTAAACACATTTTTGGGTGAACATCGCATTAATTGGGGATGTTCTTCTAATCTAAAAATGTCAAGTTCATGACATTGATGTTGCTGTTTTGGTTTTTGTCTTGGGATCTTAAGAGCTTTATGTAGCCACCTTTTGTACAGTCCCAACGTAACAGTGCCTTTTTCCTATTTTCTCCCCTGTGACATGATATGCGCCACTGGCATTCACACTGTTGGTTCAGCACGTCGGCGCATGTTTGTTATTTTGCCGAGGGTTTGAGTGACAGGCAGCCAGCTTTCGCCCCTTAGTAGGGATGAGCCCCCTTCCCCATTTACACGGCACAAGGTGGAAAAACAAAACCGTCCCGATCGCTCGAGTGCGCCGTTTTCCGGCTTGCCTCCCTCTCATTGTTTTAAGCTGTGAATGGCAGGGCAGCGACGGGGGGGTTGGTTTGCTCAAGAAAGCCCTGCAAAGGGTTAAAGACATTACTTTAAATGACAATAGGCCAACAGTTTACCCCCACATTCGAACCCTTGTGTATTCACCATCTTTTCAATGGCCCTCAGTTATTTCACTGCCTCTTAAGCCTCTTCAACTACCTGCTTGGTATTCTCGCAGGGCAGGCTTTGAGTGTGTGTGTGACAGCACGCACGCGCATGTTTCCTACTTTGCGTGCGAGTGTTTAGCAGCCACTAAATGTGTTGTTATGGGTGCAGGCAGCACAAAAGAAGGATAGATGGGGAAAAATGACACCCTTTTGAAAGAGCTGCAATCGCATGCCAAGTTGAAGAGAAATGGAGAAATATAGATTTCTCCATTGAGCAGAGAAATGGGTCAGATAAAGGCTGGGAGGGTTGACCTCAATAAACAGACAACAGACGGAACGGAACTTACTTTGTCCCCAAAATTAACACTAGTATTAAGTGCTCAGCCAGGCAGGAACTTCTAGTTATCGTCAATAGGAAGGGATTAGAACAAAGGGAAGTTGCTTCATTTGTCGTCCAAGACGTTATGTACCCATATATTGATGTTTGGTATGCTTTGAAAGGGTATTGATTACTTTCATCCTCGTTCTAAATTTAACAGCGTCGATGAGGACGAGCTACAAAAGCAAAGAGAGATAAGCATGACTGCTTACCACAGGACGGAATGTTTGGTTATGAGGTTTAACATAGCAAAACAATACAAGTGATGTTAGAAAGTTCAATGTAAATAGAAGCACTGAAACAAAGTCAGATCTTAAACTTAATTAACTTTCTCATTAATTTGGGGAAAAACTTTTTTTTTTTCAGATTTTACAGTTACAAATATTTAAATTTTGCAAAAAAAAAACAAAAAAAAAAAAGCTCAAAACAGCACATTTGGAGGTAACAATGGAAGATGACATAAAGAATTTTACAGTCTTATTTAGAGGTTAGCGTAAATAACATCCAGTCAGCATCCACAAAAAAATAAAAATAAAATACGATATACAGTCGGCGCCAATAGCCTAGTGGTTGGTGCGTCAACATGTAGCGACGAGGTGCTTGCGGCGGCCCGGGTTCGATTCCCGGCTCAAGGTCCTTTGCCGGTCCTTCCCCTATCTCTGCACCCCACACTTCCTGTCTCTAATCTCCACTGTCCTGTAAATAAAGGTGAAAAGCCCTAAAAAATAATAAATTAATTTAAAAAAAATACAATATATAATGCACATTTTCAATATTTTATAGTAAGACTGTTATACTGATTAAATGAGTATTTGTTCACCCCCCCAAAAAATAAATAAATAAATAATAATGATGGTAACAAAAAACATTTACTTGTTTTATTCAGGGCAAGCTGTTGGTTTTAACTTTTGAAACACCCAATGAGAATTTATGAAGCCCAAATCCACATTCATAAATTGCTTGACATGAGGGTAGAAAATTATCAAATCTAAATTTGCTTATGAAGCAATAAATAACAGGTAATAAGCTGTCAAATTTGGTGTATGATTATGAACAGTTTATACTTTGAGAAAAAAAAAAAAATATATATATATATATATATATATATATAAACATTACATTTTTTAAAGACATTAAATAATTAAAATGTTGCTTAAATTTGCTCAAATGTCCCACTGAATGCTCCAGAATCAAAAGCAAAAATATCATACTTTTTACTAACTAACCCCTCAGCTCCAGAAAGTCACCCCGTTAAGCAAGAGCAAGTCTGAAAAAAAAAGAGAGAGAGCATTTGTGCAGAGAGAGAGGGAGACTAGGCAGCAGAGCAATTGGAAAAGCCCCCAGAGCGTCTCTTTGTTGGTTTTAGCTGGGCCCCGGCGCTCATGCCCCGTTCTGAAGCCCAGATCTATTCAGTCTGCTCATCAAGGCAGAATACTCAACAGGAAGGAAGGAAGCGGCCCATTCTTTATACGCCCATTGTCTGACCACCGGGCTTAAGCAATCAAACAGCAATGTGCCGAGAGACAGAGAGAGAGAGAGAGCAGGATGAGGTGCTCGTGGGGGCAGGGAATGACAGAGCTCATGGTCTGTGTTCCATCCTGAAGTTTTTATCTGTGTCTCTGGCAGTTGGGGGCTTCCCGATTGCTTCACGGTCACAATCTGCCTGCATTTTACAAGGGTGTTCTGATTCCCATTAAAAACAACACTGCACAACACAACAACAAAATGATTTTGATCTTCATTTGGTCCAAAACATACACTGAAAAAATGGTTAATTGGATTTACAAAGGTAAGTGGTTTGCAAACTATTTATATGGGCTCAATTTAAACTATATTAAGTTGAATATTACTAAATTTAGGTTGTTTAAACTCAGCCCATATAAATTGTTTGCAAACATTTACCTTAAGAAATGTAGTAAATCCACTTTTTTTCTGTGTACTTATACAAATATGTACTTATATATATTTATGTGCTGCATAAATATGTAAATGCTTTATAAACACATTACACTAGTGCAGTTTTCATGCACAACGTGAACTTTTTAAGTTATTAAAATGTTATTCAGCCATTATAGTAACTGATCCGAGAGAGAACTTTGATGTTAAAAACGTTGATGCCAATGTAGACTATAGTGCCCCATGTGGCAGCGCTGGGATTACAACATGCACATGTAAAAGCAGTGATGAGGGTAACGCATTACAAGTAAAGCAATGTTACGTAATAATATTACTTATCTAAGTAATGAGTAAAGAAACGCATTACTTTGAAAAAGATTAAGTAATAATATTTGAGTTACTTTTTAAAAAATGTAATGCGAGTTACTTTCTAGCTTCATTAATTCACTTTTAAAAAATAAATTGCTGAATTAAAATAATAGTCACGATGAATCCCACACGCAATGAGAGAACACAGGAAAAGACAGAAAGGAAGACGGCAGAGCCTTAAATTTCTGCGACAGAAATATTCTGGTTATTTTGAACACATGGAAGAAAAGGAAAAGAGGATTCTCTGAATGGACCGTGATTTTACTTTTTAATAAGACAAATAGTACAAAAGTAGCAAATGCATTGCTTTAAACATTCATTAATCTGTATATACGGCATGTATAGCTCTGGGGTCCGGAAGTTTTCCAAAGATAACAATATCCTACATTAATTTTCATGTGTTTTTTAAAAATAAATGTAGGTTACACAGTGTGTTGTTCATTGCAGAGCTTGTCTATTTAAAAAAAAAGAAAGAAAAAAAAAACATGCAAGTTCTGAAAGAGATCAAGCCTCAGTAAAGGTCAGAAAAAGTAACGCAAACGTAACTCAAAAGTAACTCAAAATTACTTACCATAAAAATAATTTAAGTATCGGAACTAGTTACTTTTTTGGGGAGTAACTCAATATTGTAATGCACTACTTTCTAAAGTAACTTTCCCCAACTCTGAATAAAAGTGTAATATATTACTAAAAGTGTAATAAAACAAATATTTGACCACTATAATCTTCTGTTAGAATTAGCTTCCTACATTTTAAACTTATACTGTAAAACTTTGCTGCATTCTCTCTCTATCTCACTCTCTCTCGCTCTGCACACTCAAACTACATTCTAAAACTCGTCCTGACATTCCTGCCTGAATGAGCCTTCGGCTTTACCCAAAGGCAGGGGAAGATTAAGTTTCTGAGAGAAAGAGGGATGAAATTCCATAATTGCATGGTCCTTTCTCTTCCACCCTCCTTCTGCACCTTCCCACCCCTTCTCATTTCAACAACAAGCACCGGAGCTTTCCATAACTTTCATCAAATAAATGAATTGATTCATTGAAATCAACTAAGTTTACTTAAAGATTACACTATTGCAGTTACAAAACTTCTAAACATAAGTAAATAAAAATATCCAATGCCTATGTAGCTTTTTCTTTTAAGTATTTGAATAAAAATAGTTTCATATATTTCTATAATAACATTATGTCAGTTTTAAAAAGTAGTTATATCTGCAAAACCTTAAATTGTTTTGTTTTTCCTTAAAACTTTTTGTAGGGAGGAAATGATTTTAGTTTTGTTAGTGATTAATTTCATGAAATAAAACTACACAGAAGGTGGGACAATAGCCATGTCTAAACTAGCAATCACTATTT
>NC_079435.1:55901422-55906422 GCF_903798145.1 Danio aesculapii | reverse complement strand
ATAATATTAATAATAATATTTATTATTATTTAATTAATTTTACTTATAGGTAAAATATTATTAATTTATTATTATTATTTTTATTATTATTATTACTATTATTATTACTATTATTATTATTATATATAATTAATAGTAATTTATAATAATAATTTTAATAATATTAAGAATAAGAAGTATTATTACTGATAATAATAATAATAATAATAATAATAATTATTATTATTATAAACTAATATAAATAATGTATATATAATAATATTACAATAATAATAATAATAATAATAATAATAATAATAATTATTATTATTATTATTATTATTATTGTTATTATTATTATTTTAAATTACTATTAATCATAAGTAATAATAACAATAATAATAATAATAATTATTATCAGTAATAATACTACTAAATTATTCTTAATATTATTACAATTATTATTATAAATTACTATTAATAATATATAATATTAATAACAATAATAATAATAATAATAATAATAATAATAATACAAAAATAGTTATAATAACAATAACAATAATAAATTTTATTATTATTTTAAATTACATTTAATCATAAGTAATAATAATAATAATAATCATAATATATGAATTATTATTACTATTTGATTACTTTACCTCATAGGCAATAATATTACAATATTATTATTATTATTATTATTATTATTATTATTATTATTATTATTACTATTATTAAATAAATTTAAAACATCTAGTATTTTTTTTACAAAAAACTAAATTATTTAAACAACACCAGTGACTACCAACCTGTACAACAATACTAACTAAAATGACACCCCTAATTATAAATCAAACACTGGATTCAAATGAAATCAAAGAATAGGTGAAAGCATACAGTATATTTGAATCACCTTCTTCCTTCACCAGATCAGGGTCCTGTTGTGTTGCTAATTAATTTTCAAAAGCACAAATATCCCAAGGGGTGCTTAATGGTCAAAATAAACCGTTAAAGGAATCTTTGCCATCCTTGATTTATTTTTAAAAAAGCCCTGGATGCATTCACAAGACATTGACCTAGGTGCTTTTTCCAAACACTTAAACATTCCCGTTCTCCATTTTTGTGACACAGAATGCTGTTTTAAGTTGTGGCAAGTGAGCACAGAAATAAGCAGAAGATTGCTTGAATTTTTCAGATGCAAACAATTATTAAAAAAATGAGGAAATATCGTGGGGTCCAGCGGCTCGAGGATCTCTTTTTTTGGCACAAACTGCAGGCCCAACTGCACGGGTCGATAAGAAGCATCCCAGCCTGCTTTGGGAAGAATCACAGCCGGTGCATGGTGGAAGACAAGCTCAGGAGGCTCTATTTCTGGATCCCAAATAAACCACCAAGTCCCATAGCCAGAGACTGAGCCAAGCGGTGCCGCCGAGAGCCAAAAATGACTAAATCAAGGGGTTCCAGTATTGGAGTAAGAATCAGAGCACATGGTCACATTCTGCTGACTTTAACACGAGACGCAGCAAGCATAAACGTTATCTGTCAATTTTGAGATTTCAAGCATTTCATGATGTTATTTTTGGTGTAATGTGAAGACGATATCTAGAAAAAAGCTTTCATGTGCTTCTTTTAAAGCGCTTTGTCAGTTTGTGTCTGTAGATGTCAATTAAAAAACGAAAACTTACAAACATATCATTATGCGGCACGGTGGCTCAGTGGTTAGCACTGTCGCCTCACAGCAAGAAGGTCACTGGGTTGAGTCCCAGCTGGGTCAGTTGGCATTTCTGTGTGGAGTTTGCATGGTTCATTCACACCAGTCGTTGGTGGTTCATTCCCCTGTGGCGACCCCTGATGAATAAAGGGACTAAGCCGAAGGAAAATGAACATTTTGTTAAAGCTGTTTTGTCAAAATGATTCATAAATCTCCATTTCAGCTGCACAAAACTTCACGGTTGTATTCATATCCAAAGTTGAAGGCAAAATGATTAGCCCTCCTATGAAATTTAAATCATTTTAATTTTCAAATATTTAAGTATAATATATTTATAATGTTTATATTATGTAATATTTATATTTCAAACATATAAGTGCTGTTTAACAGAACAAGGGAACCGCATTTTCACAGTATTTACTATTACATTATTTATTTTATTTTGGCTGGAATAAAGGCATATTATTATTATTATATTAATATTATTATTATTATTATTATTATTATTATTATTATTATTATTATTATTATTATTATTATTATTATTATTCATTCATTTTCTTTTTGGCTTAGTGCCTTTATTAATCTGGGGTCGCCACCGCGGAATGAACCGCCAACTTATCCGGCATATGTTTTTACGCAGATACCCTTCCAGCCGCAACCCATCACTGGGAAACACCCATACACACTCAATCACACATATACACTACGGCCAATTTAGCTTACCCCACTCACCAACAACACATGTCTTTGGACTGTGGGGGAAACCAGAGCACCCAGAACATGCAAACTCCACACAGAAATGCCAACTAAGCAGAGGCTTGCGGAGAGGTGACAGAGCTAACCACTGAGCCACCGCATCGCCCCTATTATTATTATTGTTATTATTATTATTATTATTTTCCTTAGTGCCTTTATTAATCCGGGGTCGCCCCAGCAGAATAAACCGCCATTATTATTATTATTATTATTATTATTATTATTATTATTATTATTATTATTATTATTATTATTATTATTATTACTATTATTATTATTATTATTATTATTATTTTTTTTTATTTTTTTTCTTAGAGCCTTTATTAATCCGCGGTCACCACAGCAGAATAAACCGCCATTATTATTATTATTATTATTATTATTATTATTATTATTATTATTATTATTATTACTATTATTATTATTATTATTATTATTATTATTTTATAATGCAATCCTTCAATCTCTCTGACTAGCCTGTCAGTGAAATTCATTTGTTTTCTCTATGCTAACACATTTCAAATTTCATCCAATATTACTATCTAATACATTACATAATAATATAATAATAAAAAAAAATAATTGCATTATTTAAAAAACACTAGATTATTAGCTGTTGGTTTAATAATCATATAATGCATAATATATTAATTAAAATGATTATTTCTTATTATTTTTTTAAAGGTCAATATTATTAACCCCTTAAGATTTTTTTTTATTGGTGCAGAACAAATTACAGTTGTCCAATGACTTGCCTAATTCTCCTTGTTAACCTAATTAACCTAGTTAAGCCTTTAAATATGAATTAAAAGACCAAAAAAAGGACAATGAAATTAGTTGTTAAAATTATTGTTTAAAAATAAGGAGATCACTTGGGAAAATATTTGAACAAGAAGTAACATCTTTGATTAGTTCATTGATAATTTACCTGATTATTTACAACAATTTTTTCATTCATTCAGGCATATTATTATTATTATTATTATTATTATTATTATTATTATTATTCATTCATTCATTCAATTTCTTTTTGGCTTAGTCCCTCTTCATTCATCAGGGGTCACCACAGCGAAATGAACCGCCAACTATTTCAGCATATGTTTTACACAGAGGATACCCTTCCAGCTGCAACCCAGTACTGGGAAACACCCATACACTCTCATTCACACACATACACTCCAGCCAATTTAGTTTACTCAATTCATCTAAACTCCGCACAGAAATTACAACTGAACCAGGGACTTGAACCAGCGATCTTCTTGCTGTTTGGCAACAGTGCTAACCAGTGAGCTACCGTGTCGCCCTGCACATCATTTTAAAAGCTGGTTTTCATTCATTTCAATCGTCCAGGAAAATGAGCTTCTTCACCTGCAGTATCTTGCACCAACACCATAAAACAAACAAGAAAGCTCCTGTGCAAGACCTGTCTTTAGAAAAGCTCGGACTGTCAACTTATTCCGTTAAAAATCTGTGTTTACAAACATGAAGAGAAGAAGAAGCATGAAGGAAATAATGAAACAGATTAGCATCGGGGCCCAGGGGCATTTGTGGCCTAGATTTGATTCTACATTTTTGCGTTTGATGGCAAACAACGAGGCACAGTAGTATTTTTATTTTTTCCCTGTGTGTGTGTATATATGTGTGTGTATGTGTGTGTGTGTGTGTCCTCCTTTCATGTTAATAAATTCTATTTTGAGAAGCTCTATGAGATAGTGGCTGCGATGGCGAGTTTGATCACAGTAAATGGAGAGAGTCTCAACGAATTACGGTGAAAACAGTGGAAAAAATGAAGAGATAAAGCTAAATCAAATAAAATAATAATAATTTTAAACATTTAAATTAAACAATTGAAATAATAATCTTGTTTGTGTCAGCTTTGTGGCAGCTTATTCTAATATTCATACATATTTTTTATTAAAACATTATCTAGTATATGATTATTAAACCAACAGCTAATAATACAGTATTTTAAAAATAATACAGTTATCTAAAAAAATAAAAATAAAAATAATAATAATAATAATAATAATAATAATAATAATAATAATAATAATAATTATTATTATTATTGTTTTTATTTTTCCTACTATTATTTATAGGTAATAATATTACCAATTTAATAATAATAATAATAATAATAATAATAATAATAATAATAATAATAATAATAATAATAATAATAATAATAATAATATTACACATTTGAATTATGTAACTTTATTATTATTTAACCAACATCTAATAAAACTATATTTAAAAACAATACAGTTATTTAAAAAGTTATATTGATTTATATAATAATAATAATAATAATAATAATAATAATAATAACTGTAAACATTTAAATGAAATTAATTTCTTTAATTTAAAATAAATTTAATTAATTCAATGTCTTGCTTGCGTCACAGTGGCACCTTATTATATTATTATTCATATAATTTTTAAAAACATATGATTTATAATAAATACAGTATTTAAAAAATAAAACGAGAAAAAAAGAAATTTGTTTGCATTATATAATAATAATTATAATAATAATTAAAAACAT
>NC_079435.1:55876422-55896422 GCF_903798145.1 Danio aesculapii | reverse complement strand
TAAATACAAGTTTTACTTAAATTCATGATAAATCAAATAAATTCAGAGAAACTGAGAATTTTCAAGCATTTTGTTTTTTTTACATTTACATTTTATTTACATTTACATTTAGTCATTTAGCAGAAGCTTTTATCCAAAGCGACTTACAAATGAGGACAAGGAAGCAATTCACACAACTATAAGAGCAGCAGTGAACAAGTACTATAGACAAGTTTCAGGTGTGTAAAGTCTAAGCAAAGCATTAGAATTTTTTTTTTTTTTAAAAGAGAGTACTGGTATAGCCAGAGAGGCAGTTACAGATTAGGATGGAAAGTGGAGACTAAATAGTTGAGTTTTTAGTTGTTTCTTGAAGACAGCAAGTGACTCTGCTGTTCTGATTTTACCACATAGAAATGTTTTAGTAACTGTTTTAGTGCCTCCAATTGATCATGTGACAGTTTAGATGCAAAAACAAATATAATAATAGCATTAACATGTTTTTTGAGCACTAAATCATCATATTAGACTGATGTCTGAAGAGTTATGTGAAACAAGAACTATTCTGAAAACTTTTTGCATAACAGGAATAAATTAAATTTTAAAATATTTAAAATATATTAAAAATATTAAATATTTAAACAAATAATATTTAATATAAATTGTAATAATATTTCAGAATATTACTATCTTTTAATTGTTTTTTTATTTACAGCTGAAATCAGAGTTATTAAACCCGCTTTGAATATTTTTTCATTTTTTCCCAAATGATGTTTAACAGAGCAAGGACATTTTCACAGTATGTCTGATAATATTTTTTCTTCTGGAGAAAGTCTTATTTGTTTTATTTCGGCTAGAATAAAAGCAGTTTTTAATTTTTTAAAAACCATTTTAAGGTCAAAATTATTAGCCAATTTAGGCAATTTTTTTATAGTTTACAGAACAAACCATCGTTATACAATAACTTGCCTAATTACTCTAATCTGCCTAGTTAACCTAATTAACCTAGTTAAGCTTTTAAATGTCACTTTAAGCTGTATAGAAGTGCCTTGAAAAATATCTAGTCAAATATTATTTACTGTCATCATGGCAAAGACAAAATAAATCAGTTATTAGAAATTTGTTATTAAAACTATTATGTTTAGAAATGTGCTGAAAAAATCTGCTCTTCGTTAAACTGAAATTGGGGAGAAAAATAAACAGGGGGCTAATAATTCAGGGGTTTAATAATTCTGACTTTAAATGTTTATAGTTGTTTTTTTTATCAAGTACATGCTAGGTGATCACACAATTTCACAATTTAAAAAACAATTCAAAAACATTTAAAAATCCTAACATACTATAAGTATTACTAAAGAAAAAACATACATTAAAGGTCAACTCAATAGCATAAATGCAAACTTATGAACCTCATTTTTCCAGTTATGAAATCAAACAGAATGAGCCACATTTGAAGCTGCCAAACAATATGTAAATCAGTGACCTCATATCAGCTGAATACTATATTAATATTTGGCAGGAACTGACGGCCTACAGTTATAGGCTATAGAACTAGACGGAAGAATTATTTATCGAGTTCATTATTAATAATTAATGGGATTATTTATTGAACGTCAGCGGCCCAAATAATATTTCTGCATGCCTTTTCATAAAAGCAATTGTAGAGTTAGTGGATGTCGGTGGACATTTACTCAATACCAAGAATTATGTTTTACTCAACCAAATAGCTATAAATAATAATAAAAAAAATCTATAGCTGTAAATTTAGGGTGGCACGGTGGCTCAGTGGTTAACACTGTAACCTCACAGCAAGAAGGTCGCTGGTTTGAGTCCCGGCTGGGTCAATTGGCATTTCTGTGTGGAGTTAGCACGTTCTCCCTGTGTTGTCGAAGGACAATTAATCCATGAGCTGCAATTTTTGCTTTCAGACCAGATCTACGGTAAATCCAACCATGATTGTTCCAGCAATTCCAGGATTATATTATTTACAGCCAGACTTTGTTCCTGCTGTCCACGTTTAATAGTGATGTGTCATGGGACAGAAATAGAGGAGGAGTGACAGTGTTTTCGGGAGGAGAGATATAGAAAGCATGTCGATCCTTCATCCTCTTTTCCTCTTCCAGATCTCATGTGGGAAGCAGACATGTACAGAGGGAATGAGGTCAGGGAGGTTTACCACTTCACGGGGGGTTGAAGAAGGAAAATCCTGTTCTGGGATCAGTCCAGGTGCTACCCTTCTGGGGTGAGCCGTATAGCCATGTTTATAGGGAACTGATTCAGATTCAGAATCAGAGTGTCTTATTGCACTTAAAACGGGGCAAAATCCCCTGCTGATGTTACACTGGCATCATTTTCTGTGCAGGGACAGGCTGGTTCATACTGGTTTGGTGCAAGACATTATGTGCACTGCCAAAACTGTGCCAACATTGCAGTTAAGCTGATAAACTGAGTTTGTAAGATGGAATAAAATGTAAAGGCTGTGAAATAAAACAAATTCAAATTAATATATTTATTTTAAGTTATTCTGTAGAATTAACTGTCCCATAATATAATATAATATAATATAATATAATATAATATAATATAATATAATATAATATAATATAATATAATATAATATAATATAATATAATATAATATAACAGAATATAATATAATATAATATAATATAATATAATATAATATAATATAACATAATATAATATAATATAATATAATATAATATAATATAATATAATATAATATAATATAATATAATATAATATAACAGAATATAATATAATATAATATAATATAACAGAATATAATATAATATAATATAATATAATATAATATAATATAATATAACAGAATATAATATAATATAATATAATATAATATAATATAACAGAATATAATATAATATAATATAATATAACAGAATATAATATAATATAATATAATATAATATAATATAATATAATATAATATAATATAATATAATATAATATAATATAATATAATATAATATAACAGAATATAATATAATATAATATAATATAATATAACAGAATATAATATAATATAATATAATATAATATAATATAACTGTCATGGATTGGTCAGGCTCTCACGACCCCCACTCACGAAGATCACCATCACCTGACTTCTAATGAGCACACAGCTGCATCACATTCACGAGCACCAGATAAAAGCACAGCACTCCAGTCGCTCATTGTCCGGGCTCGTCTCGACGAAAGCGGACAACTGAGCGACCACTCAGCGTAGTCATCCTCAGCTAAAACAAACGATTTACTTACCTGTTCTCTTTGTATTCCTCCTAGTCTTCCTGGTCCTCCCGAATCGTCCTGTCTTCCAGTCCTTCCAAGTCTGTGTCATCCTCTGTCAGCTGTATCTGGTGTGTGCTGTCCATCCTCGTGTATTCCTGTTACCCAGCCACGGAGGAAAAGACCCCAACATCATTCCTGATCCTCCTGGCTATCCTTCATGTGCTCCTTGTTGTCATTTAATAAACACCCTAACGTTTCCTTACCTCTGTCTCCTGTCCGCTTCATAACAGAAGCCCGGACCACTAACGACGACAACATGAGCACCCCCGATCACCTTCAAGAGCTGGTGGACCAGTTGAAGCGGATTCTACAGCCACCAGCTCCACTTTCCAACGCACCAACAGCACCGAGCACTTCCGCCTCCACAGTTTCTTCTTCGGCCCTTCCTTCCAGTCCCATGGCCCGACCAGCGCCCTACTCAGGCGGAGCGGGGGAGTGCAATGGTTTTCTGTTACAATGTTCCCTCATATTCGAAATGCAACCTTCTCTATATCCCACAGATAAGTCGAAGATCGCCTACATCGTATCTCTACTCTCTGGACCTGCACTTAAATGGGCTGAGACGATCTGGAACCAAGCCGGGCCGGTCATGAATTCCATCACTACCTTCACGGAGTATTTCAAAGAGGTGTTTGGACGTTCTGATGGGGAAGTAGCCGCTGGAGAGCAGCTGTATCATCTAAAGCAAGGTACTCTATCTACACAGGAATATGCTCTCCGGTTTCGCACTCTAGCAGCTGCAAGTGGATGGAATGAGAGATCGTTGTTGACCACGTACCGGCTCGGCTTGGAACCCACTCTCCGAATCCAACTGGCCACATTAGATGATACAATGGGTCTGGAGAGATTCATCCAACATTCTCTCCGATGTTCCGATCGTCTCCGTTCCTATCAACAGGACACCATCACCCCCTCGTCTGCACTCCTCCAATCGCCTGAGTCAACAGCCTCTCCAGAACCAGAACCCATGATAATAGAGTCTGGAAGACTGACATCAGCGGAACGACAGAGGAGGCTGACCCGGGGTCTGTGTCTATACTGCGGTGTCAGTGGACACACCCGTATGGAGTGTCCCCTTCGTCCCATTCGGACTTCAGTGAGTGTATTCAGTACGAATATTGAACAATGTAAACCACTTACTACCACCGTACAAATAACTACTGCCTCTATTTCTCTCCTTGTCACAGCCCTCATCGACTCCGGGTCAGCAGGGAACTTCATCTCCCAATCCCTCTGTCGTCAACTCCACCTCCGTACTGAGGCGTCCTCGCATATATACCAGATACAACCGATAACCCAGTGCACTCGATCTTCGACCCGTATCCATCGACAATGCGAAGACATCCTTCTTCAAGTGGGGTTGTTACATCAAGAGAGGATTCAATTTCTGGTTCTGGAGGGTGCAAATATGGACATCATTCTAGGGCGCCCGTGGCTGGTGAAGCACGATCCCATCATCTCTTGGGGCACAGGAGAGATAAAGAAATGGGGATCTGGATGTACACCTGCCTGTTTTCCAAATCTCCCTCTTCAAGGTCGGAACCCCATTTCTTTGTTTGCAACATCGGTCGAGAGCCCTCCTGAGAAGCAGTCTATCCACATTCCTAAGGAGTACAGCTCCTTTCATGATGTCTTCTGCCCCAAGAGAGCTTCCCAGCTACCGCCGCATCGGCCATGGGACTGCGCGATCGACCTAGTTCCAGATGCCCAGTTGCCAAGAGGTAGGATCTACCCGCTCTCGCTTCCAGAGAATCAGGCAATGGAAGATTACATAAGGGAGGCTCTGAGTCAGGGGTACATACGTCACTCAAAATCACCAGCCGCCTCAAGCTTCTTCTTTGTGGCCAAGAAGGACGGAGGGCTGCGTCCATGCATCGACTACAGGGTCCTAAATAACGGTACAGTAAAATACCGATATCCCCTTCCTCTGGTACCAGCCGCTTTGGAACAGCTCCGAGAAGCTAAAGTCTTCACTAAATTGGACCTCCGCAGCGCGTATAATCTGATAAGAATACGTGAGGGGGACCAATGGAAGACAGCATTCGTGACCCCTACTGGCCACTATGAATATGAGGTCATGCCTTACGGTCTGGTCAACGCCCCCTCCGTATTCCAAAACTTCATTCATGAAGTCCTCCGGGAGTTTCTTCACCACTGTGTAATAGTGTACATAGATGACATCCTCATTTACTCCCGGAGTGAGGCCGAACATCGCCAACACGTTGCGGAGGTCCTACACACATTGAGAGAACATCACCTCTACCTCAAAGCGGAGAAATGCTCATTCCACCAGAAGTCGATTCATTTCTTGGGATACATCATTGACCAAACCGGTATACGTATGGATGGGAAGAAAATTGAGGCTGTTCTATCCTGGTCAGAACCCACTTCCATTAAGGAGCTCCAGAGGTTTCTTGGGTTTGCTAACTTTTATAGACGGTTTATCAAGGACTACAGCAGGATTACATCACCTCTCACTAATCTCCTCAAGGGTAAACCCAAAGGACTGGAGTGGACCAAAGAAGCAGCCGCAGCCTTCCGCCTTCTTAAGAAGGAGTTCACAAGGGCCCCACTCCTGACTCATCCTGACCCAAATCTTCCTTTCGTGGTGGAAGTGGACGCATCCACCACCGGCGTCGGGGCAGTATTATCTCAACATCATGATACACCGCCCCGACTGCATCCCTGTGCCTATTTCTCTCGGAAGTTGAGCCCGGCGGAGCAGAATTACAGCATAGGAGACAGGGAGCTTCTAGCAATCAAGCTAGCCTTGGAGGAGTGGCGTCACTGGTTGGAGGGAGCCAAACATCCGTTCCAGGTGATCACAGATCACAAAAACCTCCAATACATCAAAGAGGCCAAGAGACTATGTCCACGTCAAGCCAGATGGTCACTTTTCTTCTCACGTTTTGATTTCTCCATTTCCTATCGTCCAGGACCCAAGAATCTAAGAGCAGACGCTCTCTCTCGTTTACACGAGCATCACGATCATGAAGAACTCCCAACGAAGATTCTTCCCGAACACATCTCCATTTGTCCGATCACCTGGAACGCTCCTCCAGTCGCTGCCACTCCGGAAGCCCCTGCTCCGCCGGGATGCCCTCCTCATCGGCAGTTCATACCACCTGAACACCGGGTAGATCTGATCCACTCCTTACATACCTCGCTAGGCACTGGACATCCAGGGATCAACAATACTCTCTCGCTAGTATCCCAACGATTCTGGTGGCCAAACATGGCAAGGGATGTGAGGCAATATGTTCAGGGCTGTAAGGACTGTGCCCAATCCAAGAGCCCACGTCATCTACCCGCTGGAAAGCTCCATCCCTTGCCGATTCCGAACCGTCCCTGGTCACACCTAGGAGTGGACTTTATCACTGACCTCCCTTCGTCAGAAGGTAATACCTGTATTCTAGTCATAGTAGATAGATTCTCAAAGTTTGTCAAACTAATCCCTCTGAAAGGTCTTCCCACAGCCTTTGAAACTGCCGACAATATCTTTAATCAAGTCTTCAGGTCATTTGGTATTCCAGAAGATATTGTGTCGGACAGAGGTCCACAGTTCATCTCACGTCTATGGAAAGCCTTCTTCAAGCTCCTAGGTGTGGCCGTCAGCCTCTCTTCTGGATATCATCCCCAAACCAACGGGCAGACAGAGAGGAAGATTCAGGAGGTGGGACGGTTCCTGAGGACCTTCTGCAGTGGTCACCAGAACTCCTGGAGCCAGTATTTGGGCTGGGCAGAATATGCCCAAAATTCACTGCGGCAACCCTCCACCGGACTCACGCCATTCCAGTGCGTCCTGGGCTTCCAACCACCGCTCTTTCCCTGGGATGGCGAACCATCTGATGTCCCCGCAGTGGATCACTGGTTCCGGGAGAGCGAGAGAGTCTGGGACGAGGCTCATCAACATCTGCAGAGGGCAGTCCGTCGAAGCAAGGTAACCGCCGATAGGAGAAGGTCTGAAGAACCCAGATACACACCCGGACAAAAGGTGTGGCTATCCACCCGGGACATACGCATGCGACTGCCCTCTCGCAAGTTAAGTCCCCGATTTGTTGGTCCCTTCACCATCGTGGAACAGGTTAACCCCGTCACCTACAAACTACAATTACCCTCTCACTACCGTATTCACCCTACATTCCACGTATCACTCCTGAAACCCTATCACGATCCTGTTCTTCCCTCCACAGAGCCTGACCACGAAGAGGAACCCCCTCCTCCACTGCTCCTAGAAGAAGGAGCCGTCTACGCAGTGAAGGAGATCTTGCGTTCCCGACGTCGTGGTGGCCAGTTGGAGTACCTGGTGGACTGGGAAGGGTACGGCCCCGAAGAAAGGACATGGGTTCCCAGAGCTGATATTCTCGATCCTAGTCTCATGGTGGAGTTTCATGAGAGCCACCCTGAGTTCCCAGCGCCTAGAGGCAGAGGGAGACCACCACGGCGTCGGAGGTGTCGGCCCTCAGGAGCGGGCCCTGGGGAGGGGGGTACTGTCATGGATTGGTCAGGCTCTCACGACCCCCACTCACGAAGATCACCATCACCTGACTTCTAATGAGCACACAGCTGCATCACATTCACGAGCACCAGATAAAAGCACAGCACTCCAGTCGCTCATTGTCCGGGCTCGTCTCGACGAAAGCGGACAACTGAGCGACCACTCAGCGTAGTCATCCTCAGCTAAAACAAACGATTTACTTACCTGTTCTCTTTGTATTCCTCCTAGTCTTCCTGGTCCTCCCGAATCGTCCTGTCTTCCAGTCCTTCCAAGTCTGTGTCATCCTCTGTCAGCTGTATCTGGTGTGTGCTGTCCATCCTCGTGTATTCCTGTTACCCAGCCACGGAGGAAAAGACCCCAACATCATTCCTGATCCTCCTGGCTATCCTTCATGTGCTCCTTGTTGTCATTTAATAAACACCCTAACGTTTCCTTACCTCTGTCTCCTGTCCGCTTCATAACAATAACAGAATATAATATAATATAATATAACAGAATATAATATAATATAATATAATATAATATAATATAATATAATATAACAGAATATAATATAATATAATATAATATAACAGAATATAATATAATATAATATAATATAACAGAATATAATATAATATAATATAATATAATATAATATAATATAATATAACAGAATATAATATAATATAATATAATATAACAGAATATAATATAATATAATATAATATAATATAATATAACAGAATATAATATAATATAATATAATATAATATAATATAATATAATATAATATAATATAATATAATATAACAGAATATAATATAATATAATATAATATAACAGAATATAATATAATATAATATAATATAATATAATATAATATAATATAATATAATATAATATAATATAATATAACAGAATATAATATAATATAATATAATATAATATAATATAATATAATATAATAATATAATATAATATAACAGAATATAATATAATATAATATAATATAATATAATATAATATAATATAATATAATATAATATAATATAACAGAATATAATATAATATAATATAATATAATATAATATAATATAATATAATATAATATAATATAATATCATTTAATATAATATAATATAATATAACAGAATATAATATAATATAATATAATATAACAGAATATAATATAATATAATATAATATAATATAATATAATATAATATAATATAATATAATATAATATAATATAATATAATATAAAAATGCTTAATTATATTTTATATTGATAAAAATATTAATTTAATTAAATTTTATAGCAAATATGTACTTTAATTATTATATTGTTTATTTTAAAACTTTAATGAATATATTTATTCTATTTTAGAATAAAATATATTGTGCCGTATAATATTCTTATATATTGTATATAATACAAATTATGCTAAACTGCATAATTAACTATTGTACCATAATGATGTAAGATAATACAACTAATCCAACTGAAATTGTTTTTGTAAAAGCTTTGTGCTCCCAAGCATTAAAACATGAGAACCTACAGGCATGATGACCTCTGTGTGTGTGTGTGTGTGTGTGTGTGCGTGTGTGTGTGTGTGTGTGTGTGTGCGTGTGTGTGTGTGTGTGTGTGTGCGTATGTGTGTGTGTGCATGAATGTTCATCACTCACTGTTTGAGCCCATGGAGAGATCTTGACTTTGACCCAAGGCGGTGCTTTTGCTTGAGCTGTGCATAACCCAGCTGAGGTCAGAATCCGTGTCGAGGGTCCAACCACACAATCCCTGCTCAAAATCACACAGTCCTTTGTGAGACGGCAGGGCAGCGCTGGTTACTGATGGAGAGAATACATCAATAAATCTGCATTAATATTCAACAACCCTGGCAAAACGCTGTACGGCTAACGGCACTTTAAACTAAACTGAGTTTGACCTCCGACTTCAGCTGCATCAGTGTGCAAAATAAAGAAACAGAACAAAACAATACTCTGAAAAATCCCCACAGTGTTGTTTATAGGATATTTTGTTGTATGCAGAAGTGCTATAACTTATTGGAGTGCACTTACAGGTCACGTATACAGTTGACGGCACGATGATTAGTTTGAATTATTTTTTAAATGTTTCCAAGAGAGCAGATTGGTTGGAGTGTGGGGTTTGTGGTTACTCCAAGGACAGCAGAAGCAGAGTAAAGCTTCATCATGATCATCAGAAGCAGCTGTTGTAACAGACTGAAGGGTTTATTCTGAATAACCACCGGCTGGATCCACATTATGCAGGTTATTACATGCCTGCTGCACACTAAACTACACTATCAGACTCAAAACACTAATCTGAGCCCTAATAATTTACTAGCTCTCAAATTAAATAAAGCAAAAATAAATATTGAATGCAGCTACGCTAACCTACTTATGGTGATGATGATGATTATTATTATTAATCATATTTCATCACAATATGTGTCCAGAGCAAGGACAAGTATTTCCTGTAATATTGGTTACAAATAAGATAAAAGAAATATCTTTTAAACTAATTCATAAATTCTACCCGGTTAAACATTTTCTCAGTAAATTTAAAAGGGATATTGATAGAAATTGCTCTTTTTGTTCTTTGCATTTGGAAACTGTACCCCACATCTTTTGGCACTGTGGTTATGTTAAAAAGCTTTGGTATGATGCTTCTGTTTTTATAAAATAAAAAATGTAGCATTAGTCCCAGTCTTGTGTCTCCTTCTTGGTCCAATGTGGTCAACAAGGGTGATTAACCTCCTCCTCATGTGCCTCTGCATGGCATCCTAATCCTCTTTAATTTCAATCTGCATTTTGAAAAAAAACGTAATTTTTGGATATTTTAATTATAATTTGAATAACGAAGTTTTTGTTATTAACCTATTTATTTTGTTAATTAAGTTTCATATTCATAAGTGTAAATTTTCCAAGAAAAAAACCTTGTTTTACTGTGTTTTATAAGGAATTGAAAAATTACTTTTGCACTATTCAGCATAGTGCTAATCGAAAGGCCATTAAAACGGTCCAACTGTGCTCTAGTTTCAAAATTTTCGATTACTGTAAAGGTCCTGCTTGTTTGTATTTGTAAGAATTTTAGTTAATTATTTATACTTTTGTTTTATGTCTGTTTTATTTATTTATTTTTTGGATTGTAGTTATTATTTACTTTCTATCACCCTGGCATTGTTTTGTTTACTATATTGTCATGTATCTGGTGTTTAAAGCATAATAAAAAAAAAAAAAAAAAAAAAAATATATATATATATATATATATATATATATATATATATATATATATATATATATATATATATATATATATATATATATATATAAAAATAAAAATCCTGTAATATTATTTCTTCTGAGGAAAGTCTTTTTATTTAAGTTTCACTGGAATAGAACCGGCGCCACGGTGGCTTAGTTGTTAGCACTGTCGCCTCAGCAAGAAGGTCGCTGGTTTCAGTGTGGAGTTTGGATGTTCTCCCCGTGTTGCAGAGAGTTTCCTCTGGGTGCTCTGAGTTCCCCCAAAGTTTCCCAGGGCTTAATTTGTGCTGGAACACGCCGGATCCGGCACCTCTGAAATCTGATCCAGCACCTCATTTTACCGATCCACCTCCTCAACCGCCCTCCTCCCCCGTCCGCTGTTCACTTTCATTTTCTTCCGCGACTTCCCAACCCTCTTTACTCTTGTCTGTGACAACCCCCTGCTCTTAACTTTCGTCATTTGTCTGCAACACCCTTCCACCATTCAATGCCGCCACCACCAACACCCCCTCCCTCTCTCTCCACTTTCGTGCGCGACACCTCCATCCTCAGGTAACATGCCAAATCCGTTACCCCGATCTGTTCCTGGACCTCGCAATTCATAAATTAAGCACTGGTGTTTCCCAATACTGGGTTGCAGCTGGAAGGGCTTCCGCTGCATAAAACAAATGCTGCATAAGTTGGCGGTTGATACCGCTGTGGCGACCCCTGAAAAATAAAGGGACTAAGCCGAAGGAAAATGAATGAATGAATTATTAGCCCACTTAAGAAATATTGTTTCTCGACTGGCTACAATACAAATCACTGTTAATTTGCCTAGTAAACCTAATTAAGCCTTCAAACCTCATTTTAAGCTGTATTCACCTTATTCTCCGCGTACGAGCGGGCGCAGCTGTTTGAATCTTTTTACCTCGAAACTTCCGGTTTCATTCATGTCCATTCATTTTTAGAGGTTAAAAACAGCTCGTAATGCTGCTTTAAGTTGCAAACTGATCTTTTCTTATTATATTATTCTACTTTTTATGTATAGTCATGCACACACTTGTTTGTAGAGCGAGTAGTTTGACTGTTTTCTGCCGTTTATTATTTCTAGTCATTTCTCCCATAGGCAACTGAATCGGAAGTCCTAAAACAATCGCAAAAACGAGCGCACTTCCGCATTGTAGAATAAGGTCAATACTGATATCTTGCAAAATAACAAGTAAAATATATGTACTGTCATCATGGCAAAGATAAAAGACATCACTTATTAGAAACAAGTTATTGAAACTATTATGTTTAGAAATGTGTTGAAATAAATCTTCTCTGCATTAAGCAACACTTCCACATGTTCCACACTTTTATTTCTTTAACTTTATTCCTATATTCATGGCCATATATCAGATTTCAGTATGGAAATGATGACTGAATTTCACTTTTGGTCAAACTGTCCATTTAAGACATGAATAGCAAGTAAAAACATAATCAACCCATGTGTACGAACCTGGACTGGGTTTCTGTGTAGTGCTGGTTTCAGCAGAAGTCGGTTGTGTTGGTTTGCTCGTCTCTAGCGCTGGTGTGGAGGTTTCTGTGAGAGAAAAACATAATTAACAATCTTATCTTAACCCAGACAAGAATGCATTTCCATTCAGACAAATCTCTTTTCTTTCCATTTCAAATGAGATTCCCTTTCATTTTAATTATGCAGCCAGCCATGAGTCAGATATTCATAAATTAAATCATAAAAACTCGGGATTGATGTCAGCGCAGACGGGAACATAAACTATGTGCGCAGTATGCAATATTGTGCGAAACTATAATTTGGGCCTGTGGCTCTTTGTGTCTGTCTTAAATGATGACATCAGACTGATGGATGATGTTGCTGTAGGCAGAAAAACCAGACAAGCCATAGGGTGCTGAATAAACATACATGCATGATAACATATAGGACTCAGCAAATGTGAAAAGAAAGAGAAGGAGAAGAAGAAAAGAGCAGATGTGTAAATTATATAGGCATCAAAAAGCCTCCTACAATTCCATGTTAAATGTTCATTAAACAAAAAAAGAGTAATAGTCTCATAATGCCACAGGGGAGGAAAAACTAAACATTCATTTATTAATTTCCCTTCGGTTTAGTCTCTATTTCAGAGGTCGCCACAGTGGAATGAACGGCCAACTATTCCAGCATATGTTTTACGCAGCGGATGCCCTTCCAGCTGCGACCCAGTACTGGGAAACACCACAAACAACACTTATTCACACACATAGACACACACACACACACACACACACACACTCATACACTACTGCCAATTTTGTTTATCCAATTCACCTATAGCGCATGTCTTTGGACTGTGGGGGAAACCAGAGAACCCGGAGGAAACCCATGCCAACACTAGGAAAACATGCAAACTCCACACAGAAATGCCAACTGACTCAGCCTAGACTCGAACCAGCAAACATCTTGCTGTGAGGTGACAGTGCTATCCACTGAGCCACCGTGCCGCTCAAAAACTAAACATTAAAATAATAATAACTTATACTATAAAAACGTATAAAACTACATTAAGCTATTCGTTCTATTTTATAAAGATTGTTGCTACTGTTGTTCACATATAATTTTTTTAAATAATTTTTTTATTTGCCACATTTATATGCATTGATTCATTTTCCTTCAGCTTTGTCCCTTTATTCATCAGGTGTCGCCACAGCGGAAAGAATCGCCAACTTATCCAGCATATGTTTTATGCAGCGGATGCCCTTCCAGCTGCAACCCACTGCATGCCACAATTTTATATATATGCAGTTTTGAAACTAAGGTTTTTAAACTGTCTGGTCTTTAAAGTTGTAAAACAGACCTAGAAAATAAATAAAGAATGTCAGAGACGTTGTACGATTGTAAATATTGTAATTAAATGTTCTTTATCTTCACTTTTTGTTTTAAATCTAGGTTTATTTTATTATTTATTTTATTTTTATCTAAATTAAATTAAAATAAATTAAATTAAATTAAATTAAATTAAATTTAGACCCCTCATATGATTGTAAATATTGTAAATAAATGTTCTGTTTGTTCAAGTTTCATTTTAAATGTAGTTTTATTCTGTTATTTATTTTATTTTTATCTATATTTTATTTTATTTTATTTTATTTTATTTTATTTTATTTTATTTTATTATTTAATTTTTTTATTTTTTTTATTTTATTTTATTTTATTTTTTATTTTATTTTATTTTATTTTATTTTATTTTATTTTATTTTATTTTATTTTATTATTAAATTTTTATTTTATTTTATTTTATTTTATTTTATTTTATTATTACATTTTTATTTTATTTTATTTTATTTTTTATTTTATTTTATTTTATTTTATTTTATTTTATTTTATTTTATTTTATTTTATTTTATTTTATTTTATTTTATTATTACATTTTTATTTTATTTTATTTTATTTTATAATTTATTTATTTATTTATTTTTATTTTTTTTTTTTTTTATTTTATTATTACATTTTTATTTTATTTTATTTTATTTTATAATTTTTATTTTATTTTATTTTTCAGCCTTAATTCTGAGCATTTTTAACATTTCAAATTTCCCAAAGCAATCTATATAAATAACTATTTCAAAGTTTATTAAGTCTACATTTTATTCTTGCTTTCATTTATAAATTATTATGATTAATAATAGTAATAGTAACAATAATTAATAGTGTTGCTGTTTTATTTATTTATTTATTTTTTTTTTTTTTTTTTGCTTTTTTACATTATAGCTTATGTTGGCTTATTTTCATTTTCAATTTTTATTTCACTTTTATATAGACCCCCTCATATGATTGTAAATATTGTAAACAAATATTCCATATGTTCAAGTTTTATTTTAAATATAGGTTTATATTATTATTTATTTTATTTTATCTAGATTTTTATCTAGATTTCTTGATTTAAGAATTTTTGGATATTTGGACAAGAAACCAGACAAAAACTGAAAGTAAGGAAATAATTTCCTCCATCGCGGTCATTCACAGAAGTTCCTGCAAAGGAAGCGAACAGACGCATACATTAATATTTTGAATTCATAAAAGGTGAGCCACAGCTGGTGATATTTGTCACTGTAATGCCATGGCCTTTTCTGAAGCAATTAGCCAGCTAATACCACTTCCTCTGGCCTCTATCTGTCTGCCTCCATCATTTGTTCATATTCCTTCACACCTGCCGTTTGTTTTTCTTGGTCTTCTGATTCAATTAGTGGTGGGATGACGGATAAATATCATCACCTGAGCTGGGACGGAGCTGCACACGTGTGTAAACGCAGGGAAGATGCTCTGTCAGTGTTTAAAGGTCTCTGTGTGTCACGGTGTAATGATTTTGACCTTTCAGAGACGTGACGCTCGTGTCAGCACAACAGACAAGACAAATATTATGAGGAAACGCTGTCACAAACCGCAGCACTTCTGCCGTCACAATGCTGTTCGCAAAGGGAGCGTACAGTAATTATGCTGCCTTCTGAGACACCTTATTTGGGCCAAAGTCTGCATCATGCAGATCTTAGCAGTCTTAGCAAATCCCAGAATGCACTGCAATGGGATTAGGGAAAATGTTAAGACAAAAATAAATACAGAAAAAATTCTATTTAAATAGCATCGACATGTGTGCATTAAATAACATAATTAATTTAAATGTATACATAATGTAGTAGTTTAAAAAGCAGTGCCAAAGAAAATCATGGTTTTGTGCTTAGTGTAAAAAAAGCATATGATTGATATTTATTTATTAATTATTATTATTGCATTTTCATCTATTAGCGAATATTCTTATATTTTATTATTTATTTTTATTTTAAATCAAGTTTTTATTTTATTTATTTATTGTATTTTACCTACATTTAATTTTATTATTATTATTATTAGATTTAATTTAATTTATTTATTTCATTTTTATTTTGTTTTTATTTTTATCTAGTTTTTAATTTATTTTTAAATTAAATTAAATTTTATTTAGTTTCTTATATAGTTTTTATTTTATTTTAATTCTAGTTTTATTTTATTTTACTGAGGTTTAATTTGAGCAATTTCAACATTTCAAATTTCCCAAAGCAACTATATAAATAACTATATCAAAGTTTATTAAGTCTACATTTGATATTTGCTTTTATTTATAAATTATTATAGTGATTTTTTTTTTGTTTTTTTATATATTAGCTTATTTTTATTTTTATTTTCATTTTTATTTTCATTTTTATTTTCATTTTTATTTTCATTTTTATTTTCATTTTTATTTTATTTCATATTTAATTTAATTTAATTTAATTTAATTTAATTTAATTTAATTTAATTTAATTTAATTTAATTTAATTTAATTTAATTTAATTTAATTGTTGAAAATAAAATAAGCAAAATAAAGCAAAATATATAAATAAATATTCATTCATTTTCTTTTCGGCTTAGTCCCTATATTAATCCGGGGTTGACACAGCGGAATAAATCACCAACTTATCCAGCACATGTTTCAAGCTGCGGATGCCCTTCCAGCCGCAACCCATCTCTGGGAAACATCCATACACACTTATTCACATTCATACAGACAATTTAGCCTAGCCAATTCACCTGTACCGCATGTCTTTGGACTGTAGGGGAAACCGGAGCACTCGGAGGAAACCCACACAAACGCAGGGAGAACATGCAAACTCCACACAGAAATGCCAACTGACCCAGCCGAGGCTCGAACCAGCGACCTTCTTGCTGTGAGGTGACAGCACTACCTACTGCGCCACTATGTCGCCCATAAATAAATATTTCGAGATTTATTGAGTATACATTTTTAATCTAATATTCCTTATGTCACTTGTACTAGATGTAGTTTCCCTTTATTTCCCTTGAGCTCTTATTTGTGTTGTTTTTATTTATTTATTTTTAATTTTGAAGAAAATAAAAGCATTAATTTTCTACCAGGACATTATCAGTTAATAGTCCACACATTATATTTACCCCTAAAGCACAACAAAGACAATTCATGACACACAATATGGGTAAAAAAAAAAGAAAATCAATACAGAAAATTCATATTATTGCAGTACACTACACTGGGCCCTGTTATTATGGGCTTTTCTTGGATTGAAGGTTATGGCTGTACATGTTATCCATCTCTTTAAAGCATACGTGTAACTGTACACTTCACCACAGGCTGCAGGTGCCTTAATGTGATTAAGACTAGCGGGAAGATCATCGCCTGCAGTGTGTGTGTGTGTGTGTGTGTGTGTGTGTGTGTGTGTCTGGAAGTAATGGGAAGTAAGGCAAAGAAATGAAAGCGTATTATTGATAGCTGTAATCTGTCTTCCATCCACCCCCTTTTTCCCAGCTCATATCCCATGATCCTCTTCTCTGCTCTCGTCCTGTCAGTCCTGTTTTCATCATATGCTCACACTTCCTTAAGGAAAGCTGTCGCACCGTTCTCTAAAGAACCTGATTCAGCCAAAATGATAAATCAATAATGAAAAAAACACAGATATGTAAAGAAATAAATTAATTAAAGAGCCTCAATCATGCGTACAGCTTTCCTGCATATTTCAGCCTGCCAATCAGAGAACAGTAGTGCTGTTGCTGGGGAAAATATTTTTTTCTAGGAGCCAATAATTCAATAAAGTGCATGTTTCACGATAAAAAATTGTATAAAACCTCAAGAACTGATTATTTAGTGAATTATGTGATTAAAGCAAAGTTTTTATTTGATAAACACAATTAATATATTTAATATCATGTAGATTTTCTCAAACCAACCAAAGCTCACTAGCAACACCCTAGCAGCCAATCAGAACACTTAATAGATATATACAATTTTAAGTCCTGCAAATGTTCCCTAAACATTCCCATTTTAAAGTTAAATAAAATGATTTTTTGAATGTTCTTGGAAAGTTCAAAACAGTTTTTTAGATGATACATTAATATTATTTTTCATTTTATTAAAAATTCTAATATAAAAATTATAATAAATTATAATGACATATTTTTTTTGCTTATATTAACAATATTTAAAGCATTCGTAATGTTTTAGTCTTATGCTATATTAATGTTCCTAAAATGTTACTTAAAATGTTCTTTAAACATTCCATCCATGTTATATTAATGTTGTAAGAGCATTTGAAGGTTCTGAGAATGTTCAAAAAGACAATTCATATATATTTTTATAATAATGTTACGTTCCACGTATGTTTTGTGTTTGTTTTCTGTTTCTCTCTCTCCACTTTCCTATTGTGCGCTCTGTACTGTCTTAGATGTGTGACTACTGGAGAAGGAAACTCATCATTGTGACGCCACTCGGCGCACCAATCAGAAGCTGCTTGAGCTGATCGAGAGGAGCTTCTGATTCAACACCAAACACTCCTCGCTCGTGTGGGTCATGTCAACCAGTTCAGCATGTCGAATTAGAAAATCACTATGAGACTTGGATTACTAGGTGAAAGCTTCTGTTTTGCTAACTGCTAACACTGTATACTTTATGAGATTCTCTTATAACTCTGGTTGGGAGAGAATTAGTGTGTTAGAGTAGTTGCCACCCCTGTAGTTTAGTTTTGATAGGTTGTGTAGGTTTAATTAAGTGTCATATTATGCGGAAGATTGAGTTTTTGTTTCTACATTTTTCTTTGGTTAGTAATATTTGAATATTCAATATTCGAAGTGTTTTTAATTAATTTTAGTCTCATGTTATGTTAATGTTCTAAAAATGTTATTTAAAACGTTCTTTGTACATTCTGAACATTATTTTAATGCTATAAGAGCGTTTCCTTAACGTTCTCAGTAAGTTACAAAATGTAGGAAGGTTAATATATTACAGAAAATTGATATATAGATTGTTTTAATAACAATATAAAAATAAAGTGTTTTTATCTCATTTCAGTTTCATGTTATATTAATTTTCTCAGAATGTTTTTTAAAAGGTTATTTGAACATTCCGTTCATGTTGAATAAATGTTATAAGAGCATTTCCCAAACATTATTGTGGAAGGTTCTTAGAATTTTCAAAAATATATTTAATATTTTTATAATAATACCATTCAAGTGTAATAAACGTTATATTTTATTTCAGTCTCATGTTATTTTAATGTTCTCAGAATGTTACTTCAAACATTTATAGAAAATTCCATTCATATTTTATTTTACTTTCAACCTTACAAGAACGTTTCGAAAATATCATTCTAGTAATGTTATGTGCTAACATTTACACAACTTTTAAGGAATATTGTAGAATGTTCTAAAATGTTCCCTGTTAGCTGGGAATCAACCAATCAGCGCATTGTCGGTTGTAACTAAGCTGAGTTTTGCATAAATTCGTCATGTTGTCACAACACAAATCAATTAATTTAACTTAATTGTTTTTGCAATTTAAGTGGGGGGCAGCACGATGGCTCAGTGGTTAGCACTGTCGTCTCACAGCAAGAAGATTGCTGGTTCGAGTCCTGGTTGGGCCAGTTGGTGTTTTTGAGTAGAGTTTGCATGTTCTCCCCGTGTTGGCGTGGGTTTCCTCCGGGTGCTTTGGTTACCCCCACAGTCCAAAGACATGTGCTAGGTGAATTGGATGAACCAAATTGGCCGTGTATAAGTGTGTGTGTGTGTGTGTGTGTGTGTGTGTGTGTGTGTGTGTGTGTGTGTGTGTGTGTGTGTGTGTGTGTGTGTGTGTGTGTGTGAATGAGTGTATATGGGTGTTTCCCAGTACTGGGTTGCGGCTGGAAGGGCATCTGCTGAAATAGTTGGCGGTTCATTCTGCTGTGGCGACCTCTGATAAATAAAGGGCTAAGCTGAAGGAAAATTAATGAATGAAATTTAAGTGGATTAAACATAAAACAATTAAGTTGTCTAAAAAACGCAAGAATTGTGTTGACTCAGCTCATTGTAAATGAGCAGTTTGAAAAAATAGTAGCAATAGTAGCTACTAGCAAAAATAATTTTTGAGTGTGCT